>NC_141616.1:2920684-3073746 GCF_047967505.1 Dipteris shenzhenensis
CAATAATAGCGAGAGAGAGAGAGAGATAGAGAGAGAGAGCTCTGATATAATTAATAATTTAAAAAAAGACTATTGCTTTGGATAGGTGGCTACTGCTGGACCAGGACAGAATAGAACGTAGGATGGAACACCGAAGTGAGAAGAGCACTCGGAACGGATGAAACGGGGCGCATCGGACAGACTCAGACAGAGGGTTTGATAGGAGTAGTGGGGGCGTTCAGAGTCTGGCGGGAAAGGCGGAGCTGCGCACAGAGGTTTGCGCACGGAGTCTAGCGAGTCGTCGAAAAGGGCAAAGCTGCGCACGGAGGTCTGTGAGCACAGCGAAGATTGCGGAGATCTGAGCAGGACGATGAGCACGGCGGAGATCGTAGAGGTGTGTGAGCATGGAGAATGGAGGATGACCCGAACTTTGAAGCATCAAGGGAGAGCGGCACAGAGCGCACACTTGCCATAAATCTCATGTTGATCCTGGGACTGTGGGATGCAGGTGACTGCACGTGCATTTACTACCCTCTCACAGTGCCACACAGTCTTGGGCACCACGTGTGTTCGCAGTCTCCGCCATGTGTTTGTCCCCCGCTCCTCGTAGTTGTAGTCCAATGACAGCAAGCCTCCCCCCAATTAATACCCAGACTCTGGCATCGCCATGTGGCACACGGCCTCGAGAGCATGCGCTGCCCTACCTACAGCGTGCCCTTCTCGGAGCACACATCCACGTGTCCTCACTGTGCAGTCTACCCCTACCCACAGTCTAACGGACTCTGACCCATAGCCATGGCACTGCCTCCTGTAGTCTGACACGCACTCCCGCCCGCTATGACAAATGGCACGATGATTGATGGCGGATGGGTAAATGGCAGGCGGGTAAATGGCACAAGGACAGATGGCAGGCGGGTAAATGGCGGGTTCATCCACTATCAATTGTGTATGTCTTCTCTGCTGCAATCCTCTCATGCCATGTGGCATTATGCGCATGCCTCATCCGCATCATTGCACGCCTCATTTTGCCCCTGGCACACCCTGCTAAGTACTGAGAGCTTAGCATTTACTCGTCCCCCCTCTCACATTTACTCTCTCTCTCTCTCTATCTCTCTCTATGCATCACTACATGTCCATAGTGTCCAGACTACTCATGTCAGACTGCTGCATGCATCAATAGCAGCAGACCCACTCTCTATCTCTCTCTATGCATCACTGCGTGTCCATAGTGTCTAGGCTGCTCATGTCAGACTGGTGCATGCGTCAACAGTAGCAGACCCGCTCGAGTGTCATTACAATTGTGACACATGGTGATTGGATAGATGTTTGCACGGTGACATGTGCTCGATGGCGCTTGTATTCACTCATTCGAACACATGGCCCAGTTGCACGTCTTGTTGACAATGCCATGTCCAGGTGGTGCATTCGCCCCCACCATGTGGAATTGGCCTGGCCCTATTTTTATTTGCAGTCTGCCCCGTGTAGCTCGTCGCGTAGTGAACCTTGTAGCCTCTGCTTCACCGCACGGCTATTCTCCACTCCTCTTGATGGCCGCCATGTGGCATAGGCCCATCAAAGCAGTCTACCCCACAAACTTGCCCACCGCCACACATTGCGCCACGTGGCGAACCACCATCTTGTAGCCTCTGCCTCACTGTCATGGCTTTCCTCCTAATGCTGCCACGTGTGTGCAGTTCTGCTACTACTCCAATGAACATGTGTCGCAACACCCTCCTAACCTCCGTCCTTCTCCAAACCATCTCCAAACCTCTGTCCTCCTCCCTCCAAATCTCCAAATAACTGCCACGTAGGATAGGGCTGCAAACCTCCAAATAACTGCCACGTAGGATAGGGCAACATCGTGTCCCTCCTTAAGAAATAGTATAGATATAGAAGATATAAGATAAGATAAGATCCCTCTCTCCTTAATATATAGTAAGATAAGATGACAACTTCAAGAAATTCTACACCATCCTAGTAAGTAATTCAATAGACCTCATTAGATGTCTTTGACCATCACATTTGTGCCATTGGACAATTGACATACCTGCATATTTTCAATGGTACTACGGAATAGCCTTACTTTGATGTAATTATATTTCAGCCTCAAAGAAATGCACACACACAAATTTGTCTGTTTTCCAATATTAAATATACGATTGGCTTTGCACTTGAAAGAGACATTTATTGATGAACCTTAACATGGGGCTCCATAATCCTACAACAAGCTTTCATGACCATTTACAAAGATGGTAAATGACAAGGGAGTCCTTCACTAAGGTCATCCCCTAAGTGTGATGAGAAAAGCCTAGGCCCATGTTAAGCCTTAATGATATAGGCATGTTTGTGACAATTCATTGGGAAGTGTCAAACAAAGAAGTTAGAACCTATATTGTTTGCAGCACCCTTACATGACCCTCTTGTTTATGACTAGTTATATTGGATGAGGGTAAGTAAATATAATACATTCTAGAGCCCAATCCTCAAATGATAGCAACTTTTCTTTATGGGCCATGGCTTAAGAAATAGGAACTTGTTTTCATGTGGTGTAGTGCATCATGGTTTCTATGACTTACATTATTTCCTTATAATACTTTAGTGCCTTCAACACCTAATGCTTATCAATTCAGAGTTTGAAAAATGGCTAGCCTTCTACAAACATTGTATGCCTAGGAAAGCACCCTATTGAATGGCCATAAAGTTGAAAAATATAATCAAAGCTAGACTAACATGTTATTTAAGAGAATCCTCTCCCAAGAAGGCATAACATTTAGTTTAACCATGCATGAGCCATATCTTGCTATTTAACATCCATGCTCTCTCAAAATACATTGATTGAAGCTCTCCTACTACAATGATAAGACAAAAACTTAGATTAAAGAAAGTTCAAATTGTCTATGAATTATCTAGAAGTGAGGGGCATACTTGGCCATGATGAAGGCTAGCACTTATATAAAATAACATAAATACAAAGATAGAGAACATCTATATTATCAAGGTTGAAGAGTCCATACATGCAAAAGGCATTCTTGAAGGGCTAGAACTTTAGCCGCCCAAAGATAGCTTGCTCTCCAAAGAGTGGGTTGAATGATCTAAATGAGGCATGAGGAATTAGGGATGCTGGGGATCTTATGTACATTTCCCTCACTAATTCATTCAAATCTAGCTAATCAAAGTCAATGCTTTGACTAGAAAGACAATGTGTTGACTTTTTAACTTAAAATACAACTTTGCATAGTTTTAGTTCCTAACATGTTGTCATGTTTAATGCCCGCTTTTGGTGGACAATCCAAAAATCATCCTATAAACTCTAGTTGAGAGCCTCCGTCCCAAATGAATATAGACCATGTACCATGGGCTAAGTGTAAATAAAATTTGGAGAACTTTATGCATACTTGTGGTATAGCACGTGCATGCATGTGTGAATGTGTGCATGCATCCATGCATGCGGATGTGCATGTGTGTGTGTGTGTATGCACATGCACACATGCACGTGTGCATGCCTATGTGCACGTGCGTGTGTGTGTGCATGCATGTGTGTAGCTCAACAAAAAAGAAAAGAAAAGTATACGTGTATACACGTGTATGTACATGTGTGTGTTTGGGGGGGCGTGTGCAGACGCATGTGCATATGTGCATGCATGCATGCATATGTGCATGGATTATGTGGAGGTTCAACATCAATGTTCATTGAGAATTTTATCCCCCAAGTTGAATGTGGAGTACAAACCTATATCTTCGGCAAAGGAGGAGCATGATTAGGTAGGAGCCTCACAGTGCCTTGGTGGGAGGCACTATTGACATTTTGTTCCTCCAAGAGCACCATCTATTAGCAGTTCATACTTCTAGATATGGTAGTTTCTTGCGGTACAAAGGAGGACCTTTTGGGCCCTAGCAACTAGAGAGAGAGGTCAATCACGTGGATAACCAACTTAACCTTGCCATTCTTTTTCACCACTATGACAATGGGGGACACCCAATGAGTATGCTTGATCTCATAAATGAACTCTGCGTCGACTTGCTTTTGCATCTCTTCTTGGACAATCATCGTGTATTTTGGGTTCATCAGATAGGGTCGTTGCCACACTGGTCTAATGTCATCCATCATAGGGATGGTATGATGTACAACCTTGGGTGGGACACCCTTCATATCCATATACTTCCAAGAAAAACAGTCTTGAAACTCTTGCAGTAAAGCAAGCAAGGCATGTTCTTGCTTCGGGGTCAAATCATCGACTATGTAGACTGGCTTACAGTCTTCACCTTCCTTAGTGAGATCCACCTCCTTAACCTTGGCAGGCCTGTCATACCCATACTGGTCTCCTTGCTCGACCAACTTTTTGGCCTATTCTAGGAGTATCTTATGGTCTGTACTAGCGTTGAAATGCTTTGGGACCTATCATAGACTGGTATCTTCCTCTTCTCCATCCTCTTCTATAGCTTCTACAACCATTTGCTTCCCCTTGGGGGAGGCCTTAGGGACCTTAGTTCATGAGGCCTTTTTTTATTTGGTTGCTTTCTCTCCCACAGGAGGCTCAACTCCGGAGAGGGGAGATCCTTCCGCCTTAAGAGATCCAAGGGGGGCCTTAATTTTGTCCAACCTAGCTCCCCATTGGATAAGAACTTGTGATCTGCTATGATAGCACCCACATACCTCAGCTAGTGAAGATATGTCTTAACATATTTAGGGGAACTACCACTCTAGGCATCTTGGGATCATAAGTAGCCATCTTGGTTTCGGTTTTCTTGACCGCATCGATGGCACAAGGACATGCATCCAATTTTGGCAGAACTCAGGTTTTGGCAGCAGTGAAGCATACCCATGCTCATCTCGATCCTCCCCCATGTCCTTCTCGTTACAAGCTTGGAACACATTGATGGGTGCACTTTGTTGGGTCACGTTTGACTCGGCTGCAAATAAATTTCTGGTCATGCGGTGGGCTTTCCACGGTTGGAGGTTGACCCTTACAATTTGCTCCTCCTTGCACAGATATATCCTATTTGAGGCCCAATAATGGACTAGACCCGGGACATGCATAAAGCATCTTCCTAGGATGACATCATAGCCATCTCGCTATCTGTGAAAGTCCATCACCACCACAAACTAGACCCAATAGGTGATACCAAATGTCTTTATCTTAATGTCCTTCAGGACTCCCATTGGCTGAGCTGTAGCACCATCGGCTAGTTTCACAATTAGGTCGGTTCTCTCCATTTTAGGCTTCCCCCATCTTGCTTACCACTGCTTTGTAACAATGCTAACACCTGCTCCGCCATCCAATATTGCCGTGGCCTTCTTATTTTGGTAGAAGATTAGGATGACATCATTCATGTCATCACTCTCAAAGTATTGGCCCACCTTGTTGAGTGGTATCTTTAGCAAATTTGGCTCTTTAGGTGAGGCTTCTACTTCCTCGAGGGTCATCTCTTTCAGGGCAACCATCTGTCCATTCATCCAATCGGAGAGAGATCTCTAGAGGATGGGATTCCCTCTTAACATGGCTGCTATGGTTATTTTTATCTTTGTGGAAAAGAAGGCAGCAAGCCAGGTGACATTGCAGGCTTGGCCAATCGGTTCTCGGCCTTCGAATTGTGGTTCTTCAAGCATGTAAAATGATGCGAGGTCCTCATCTATAGCCTATTGCCAAGTAGGGTCCTTGTCAAATAGCTTATGATGTAGAATGCTCTCTCTTTCGGTGAGAAAATTCTTCCTTGTTCGAGTGAGAGAAAAGAGGTATTTGGTTGAGAGATTTTTGGGATTTCAAGGTTACTTTGAGTTGTAAGACTTCTTGAGAAAGAGCTTCCTTCAACAGTCTCCACAACTACACAGCGCTTGCATGCTTTTCATATTGACCTCAGTTCAATGGACTCAGTGCGCAAATTTGCTCGGAATTTCAAGGCAATGAATCTACCTCTGAACAATTTGATGTAAGCAAACTATAGCCTCCCGTGGAAACAAAGGTCTGATCACGCAGACACGTTGAGTGGGCACCCATAGCTAGGCTCATCTAGCACCGAGCTCCCTTTTCTTGACAAAATCCAACGATTTTATCCATTATGCCCCCTTCACCTATGACGCTACTCTCCAGTAATCCACAAATACAAGTATGGGCATGATACTCACAAAGAACAGCTCCAAAGCCGCCACAATTTTTGCAAACAAAATTTGAAGCTTCGATGTGGGGTGTTGGGTCTGCCTCAACAGCGCTTGCAAAAGTCGACAAAAGAGAGGAAGACATTATCTTTCTTGAAGACTGGCGCATCCCAAAAAGAGGTGCAAGGGTGATAGCTAAAAAGGCAGCCATTGAGGAATGCAAAGACGTCGACAGCTTCGACTCCTACAAACACAAGCAAGCAAGCAAGCCACAAATCAAGCGACCTCTCAAGCAACAAACTTGAAGCAAAGCTCCAAGCTCCTCAAAGCGCCTGGCCATGCTCCATGCCCAGCGCGCCATAGCCCTGGCTTCCTCAACACCAATGGCCACATGCTCTAAAGCCTCCTTCAATGGCTCTTCCTAGTAGCACAATGAGCAACTGCATCGACCTTGTTGTTGACTCCTTCACTGATCCAAAGGCAACAACTGCTACTAGCAGCATGCAAACCAATGCACAGAAATCTCTTGTGATAGCTACCAGCTGACATAACAGAGGCCTCTATGACCTCAGGAGCCTACAGGACAACCACCAAGCAACATGACCAGCTTCAACGAGCCACAGAACCAAGGCAGTCAGGAGCAAGGGCAGAAGAAGATGCGTGACCAAGACTCCTTTTGCCAGCAAACCACGACTCTTTGCCAATGCTCCAACCCGCTCCAACCTCTAGCTATGCCACCAACTAGCGACACTTCCAATGATGCCTCCTACAGCTAGATGGAAATCAGCATCAACAGAGCATCTTCCAAAGATTCTGGTTGCCCACACAATTGACACGTGGTAGGTATCTTATCTGCAAGGTCAGGAAAACCACAGAGGCTAGGTCAAGAAATTGATACTTGGTAGATTGAAGGTAACGCAAGGTTGAAAGTATGTTAACCCTATGGCAACAAGGACCAAAAGTGCAGTATAGGACAATAACTATGAGAGCATTGTGTGTGTAGAGTAGTGGAAAAGCTCTGCTTGTAATATCTTGAGCCTAAAAGATGGTATGATAAATCTGAAAGGATGAGGATAGCCAAAATCCTCTCTAGAAAATATCCAATCATACTTGCAAAATCAGGATCTAGAGAGAGAAAGACTAAATATAGAGCAAGAAAGACTAAAAGCTTACACTTTTTGAGGTCCCTCCACTTTGTGTAGAGACCCAAAAGGTGCCCTCACTTTGTGTAGAGACCCAAAAAGTCCCTCCACTTTGTGTGGAGACCCAAAAGGTCCCTCCACTTTGTGTAGAGACCCAAAAGATCCCCTCACTTTGTTGAGAGACCCAAAAGGTCCCCCCCCCCAAAAGTGGAGGGACTCCTGTCCAAAAGGTCTCCTACAAAAGAGGTCCCACCACATAACCTATACAAGAAAGAAATCCTAAGAGACTTTAAATTTACAATAAGGAAAAACGAGACATTCTCATGCATATGCTAAAAGAGAGGAGGAGGTCTACTTCTCTGCATTGCTATCACTCGTAAATCTTGAGGAAATGGATATGTGGCTTCCAAATCCTTAAGTCAACAATTGCTTGGAATCTTGTGAAGACTTGTAGAAATGCATACATCTTGGTTATCTTTTTTAAAGATCATTTCTTTTTGAGAGTGCTCTCAATGGAAGCAAGAACGGAAGAGGAAGAAAGAGAGAAAGAGAGCCACACAATTTTTGGTGGGTGCAGAACCACCCTAATTTTCTTTTTCATTCATTTATATATGTGTTTGAGTATAGTACATAACCGCGGTAAAGGCACAGTGACCTTTAACCCCCACAACCTCACACTTAAAGGACAATGTGCCCCTAAGGGAGAACAACCAGTGAGCATACTATCCAATGCCCATCAATACATGACAATACTTAAACTACTGACTAGGTAGACTCTTCGTCAGCATATCTGCAGGGTTATCATCTGTATGAACCTTGACAAGCTCTATGTGCTTGTCCTCAAGTACCTCCCCGATGAAATGGTACTTGACCTCAATGTGTTTGGTCTTTGCATGAAAGACCGGATTCCGTGCTAGCTGAATAGCACTCATGGAATCACTATGCAATGTCGGTACACTTGTATGAATCCCCAAATCTCCCACTAGCCGATCAAGCCATATAGCCTCCTTACAACCCTCTGTGGCTGCAACATACTCAGCCTTTGTGGTAGACAAAGCAACACACTTTTGTGCGCGAGACATCCACGACACTGCACCACCTGCAAAGGTGAACACATAACCAAAATTGGATCTCCTACTATCCACATGCCCTGCATAGTCTGAATCTGTGTACCCAAGTACACGCATGTCTCCTCTATCAAAGCAGATGCACATCTCCTTGGTACCCTTCATGTACCTCATGATGCACTTAACTGCCTCCCAATGCCTCTTTCCTGGATTAGACATATACCGGCTAACAACTCGCATTGCAAATGCAATGTCTGGTCTAGTAGCTATCATAGCATACATAAGACTCCCAACTACTGATGCATAAGGAACTATGGCCATCATGGCCCTTTTCTCATCTGATTTGGGACTATCTGTATGACTCAGTTTCACGTATGGAGGCAATGGAGTAGTCACTGCCTTCCCCCCCTCCATATTGAAATGTTGCAGTACTTTTGTAACATACTCCTTCTGTGAAAGCCAAAGGAGTTTCCTACTCCGATCACGCGTGATGCACATACCAAGAATATGACGTGCAAGTCCCAAATCCTTCATATCAAAGGCCTCATGCAACCTGGCCTTTAATGCATCTAGCTCATAAGTATTCTTGCTAGCCAATAGCATATCATCCACATATAGTGCCAAGATTATCAGGCTATTATCCTTAGCCCTTTTAGTGTAGAGGCAGTGATCAATTTCACTCCTTCTAAAACCCTGGGACCGAATGAAAGCATCAAACTTCTGATACCATTCTCTAGGTGCTTCCTTAAGACCGTAGAGACTCTTCTTCAGCTTGCAAACTAAATGCTCTTTGCCCTTTTCTTCAAAGCCTTCTGGCTGCACCATGTAAATTTCCTCATGCAAATCCCCATGCAAGAAAGCTGTCTTGACATCCATATGCATAAGCTCCATATCCTCTGCTGCCACTAGTCCAAGCATGCATCAAAGTGTGGTCATCTTCACAACCGAAGAGAATATCTCATCAAAGTCCACACCCTTCTCTTGTTTGAACCCTTTAGCGACCAAACGGGCCTTGTACCTAGGCACATCATCACCTGTGACCTTCATCTTGTAGACCCATTTACATGGCAATGCTTTCTTTCCATGTGGCAAAGAAACCAAGTCCCAAGTCTTATTCTTCATAAGTGAACTCATCTCTGATTGCATAGCATACTCCCACTTGCGTTGATCCTCGTGCATCATAGCCTCTCTGTAGCAAGGAGGCTCCCCGCAATCAGTAAGCATCACATAGTCTACCCCTAGAACAAACCTATGAGGCGGTCTAGACACTCTAGATGATCTTCTCAAGGGCATTTTAGCTTGCTGTCCCACTTGCATATCAGCCACATTTGGCTCATCATTTCCACCAATAGATGATCCATCATCTACCCTTGATTGTATACCTGTGGGAGTACTTGGTGGTACCATTTCTTGCACATTTGGTGCATGGACAGCTTGCTGTCTATCAACATATGCAGGTGGATTCACATGCTGGAAAGTGATTCTCCTGATTTTCACATCCCTCATGGGTGCCTTATGCATCTTCTTCTCATTGAAGACTACATCATGGATGTGTATGATCTTTGCTGCTTCTGGATTCCAGAGACAATAGCCCATCTCTCCACTTTCACCATAACTCAAAAAGATGCATTTCCTAGACTTAGGATCTAGCTTCTTTCGAAGCTCTTTTGGCACATGTGCATATGCCTCACACCCAAATATATGCAAATGAGAGTAAGAGGGATTCTTGCCACTCCATGCCTCTTTAGGAATACCACCATCCAAACTCTTACTAGGTGATCTATTGATCACATGCACTGCAGTCTTCATTGCCTCAGCCCAAAAACCACAAGAAAGACTTGCATTGGAAAGCATGCATTGCAACCTTTCTTGAATGGTACGGTTCATCTTTTCTGCAATTGGATTTTGCTCTGGAGCACGAGGGGATGTGAGCTCCCTCTTAATCCCATGTGTATCACAGAAATGCTGAAAGTCATGAGAGAGATACTCTCCACCATTGTCAGTCTATAGGCATTTAAGTGTTCTACCTAACTGATTCTCAACCAAGGCTAGCCATTTCTGAAATACCTGGAACACATCACTCTTTTGAGCTATAGCATAAGCCCACACTTTCCTAGTTGCATCATCAATGAATGTCACATAGTATTCAGCCCCGCCTAATGATCGTGTAGGCATGGGACCACATACGTCTGAATGCACCAAATCAAGCTTTTCAAACTCTTTCTTTCCCCTTCTTTTATGGGCTAATTTGGTCTTCTTCCCATAGAGACAATGCTCACAAAATTCAAAATCAGAGAAACTCAAATGTGGTACATAACCCAAACGGCATAAGAGTTTCATTCCATTCTGGCTCATGTGCCCCAACCTGCAATGCCACAAAGAAGTGCTTGGCTGCTCGGTTATTGCAACAACATGATCAAATACCCTTGATACATGTAAGGGATACAAAGTCCCACACTTGGCACCCTTGGCCAAAAGCATAGAGCCCTTCTTACATTTCTTTTTGGGGATCTAGTTTATTCAAGAGAAAGTGGCATTGTTATGTCTCAGTCCAAGTATGTTCAAAATCTCTTGGACAGATTCAACATGCATGATTGCAAGCCTATGTCCACTCCCATGGAGCCGGGGCTGAAGCTTACAATGCATGATGCGGGTGAATCAATTGATGTCACACTCTATAGTCAGGCTGTTGGATGCCTCATTTATCTCTGCAATACACGACTTGATATTCAGTTTTCAGTTTCTCAGGTGAGCAGGTATATGCACAGCCCAAAGATTATGCATTGGCAAGCTTTAAAACACATCTTCCGTTACTTGCAAGGTACAAAGTCTTTTGGCTTGATGTTTCCCAGGGGGGGTGACTTGCAGATGCATGCTTATAGTGACTCAGATTGGGCTAGAGACTATGATACCAGGCAGTCCACCAGTGGGAATTGTTTCTTTCTAGGACATGCTTGCATTTCTTGGTTGAGCAAGAAACAGTCTACAGTGGCTACCTCCTCATGTGAAGCTGAGTATAGGGCAGCTTTCACAACGATAGTTGAATGTGTTTGGCTACGTCTTTTATTTGCCGATCTTCATCTTTCATTGGAGGGTCCTTCTCCGATTCTCACTGATAGTCAGAGTGCTATAGCAGTGGCAAAGAATCCTGTGTTTCATGCTTGCACGAAGCACATTGAGGTGCACTATCACTATGTCAGAGAGAAGTTGCATGCAGGAGAGATCAGTATGATCTATGTGTCAACACATGACAATGTTGCAGACATCTTCACCAAAGCACTTCCACGTGAAAAGTTTGAGGCATTTCGTAGTGCCCTGAACTTACCTCCTTTTGGTGATTGATCATTTCCTTGTACATGACATTGGCACTGTAGTGGGGTGTTAGAATTATTATTATAATTCAGCAGTGACCAATGTAATGTAATAAGTAGGTTAGGGGCACTTTTCCCTCATTTAGAGGTTTTTTCCCCTAACCACAGTTAGTTCACTAACTATGGTTACTGAAGGATAAGGTTTTGTCACTTAGACAAAACCCATCCCACTTCTTGTATTAGTCACTTCTTCTATTGCAAGCACTACTAGAGCACTACGTTCAGCTCTCTTGCTCTCACACTCTCTTTTTGTAACAAAATCTTCAATCAAATTCAACAACACCCTATAGTGATAGGATTGTGAGATCAAACAGCTAGAGAGGAGGCAAAAGTGTAAGTAGTGCTAATAGCCAATCTACTCAACACACTGGCTATCGTAAAGTAGCATGCAAACAAAGGAGTTGTTCCTAAAGAAATATACATTGAACATGCTAATGAACTCTACTGATATGCCCATTGCTAAGGTGGCAAGGGTTTTGCAAGTTTCCAAGTGTTCCTTGTACAAGGAAGATTTTGTGTGGAAGCCCAAATGGATGATGGTAATCGCTTATTCTTCATTGGCGGCATGTTGGAAGCATCAACGTAGAGGTACAATAACAGATGACATGAAATAACTTATTTACTATTTTTGGGAGTCTGAGTCACATGTTTCCCCCAACAAGAAGGATGTTTGTAGAAATCGACTGGGGAAAAAAAGTTATATCAAGCACCTAGTCTATCTACTTGATGAGCCTCAGGTATGTTGTCTAAGCACTAGGTTGAGGTGTTATCTACTATATGAATTTATTTGGTTTCATAGGAACAAATATTACCTAATGTTAGTATGCTAATTAGCACTTGTTTTATCATTGTTAGCATTCACTTTTAATGATAGTTAGCACCTATTTTATGATAGTTAGCCTTCAGCGTTGTGATAGTTACTACTAATTTCATGATAACTACCATCTGTTTTATTAGTTAGCCTTCAATGTGTTGGCATCATAGTTAGCACTTGTTTTATGATAGTGAACGTATCAGATTTATGACAGTTAGCATTCAATTTTATGATAGTAAGCACATGTTTTATGATTGTTACCATTCCATTTTATGATAGTTAGCTCCTATTTTATGATAGCTAGCATTCTATTTTATGATAATTAGCATAATGTCAGTATGCTAATTAGCACCTGTTCTATCATTGTTAGCATTCACTTTTAATGATAGTTACTACCTATTTTATGATAGTTAGCATTTAGCTTTAAAGATAGTTAGTACCTATTTTATCATTGTAAGCCTTTAGCTTTGTGATAGTTACTATCTGTTTCATGATAGCTACCACACGTTTTGTTAGTTAGCCCTTACTGTGTTCATGATTTTTACGCTTGTTTTATGATAGTGAACCTATCAGTTTTATGACAATTAGCATTCCGTTCTATGATAGTAAGCACCTATTTTATGATCGTTAGCATTCAATTTTATGATAGTTAGCACTTTGATTTATGATAATTAGCACCTCTTTAATAATAGATAGCACCTATTTTATGATAGGTAGCACTCTATTTTTTGATAATTGGCACCTCTTTGATAATAGTTAGCACCTAGCTTATGATAATTAGCACCTATTTTATCATAATTATAGCACCTATTTTATGACAGTGAACATATCAATTTCATCAATCATTAGCACCTATTTTATGCTAGCTAGCATGCAGTTTTATGATAATTAATACATATTTTATTATACTTAACACTTCTTTCATGATAGTTACCATTCAATTCTATGATAGTTATGACCTATTTTATGAGAGTCAGCATTTATGATAGTTAGCACTCATTTTTATGAGAGTAAGTACTTGTTTCATCATAATTACCATTCAATTTTATGGGTTAGGTTGAGTTGTTCTGCAGATTCAAATCTTGTCTTCCGGAAGCCAAAATTCAATGGCATTCATTTGAGTCACTGAAGCCTTTCTTTATTTGTCAACTGAAGGATAGATATACATTCTATTATGAATATCATGTTCAGATATCTTTCTTGAAGGATGCACTCAACCACATTCGTTCTCAAAATTTTGGTCTCCATGGATGTGGATGCAAATGCAGATGTGTCTATGCAAGAGATGGTAAAAGCATGACATGTACATCTGTAGTTCATACGTTCAATGGTGTCACACAGTTGTGGGAGTCTATAGTCTACCCAAAGAAGGAAGACAAATCCTTCCATGATAGAAAGTTCCTGATGGGAAAATGCAAAAACTCTGGTGTTAAGAAATTAAAATGCTGCCCTCTGGAGACAAGAAAGTTAGGGTAAAATGTGACTATGAAGCTATTTGAATATGTGGAGACTAAGACAAATAGGGAAACAAAAAGAAAAGAAAAGATCTCATGAACAAGGGAATGCAATGTTGGGAGTTCCTTAAAATTTGAAAACAAAGCTCAACCTCTTCATTACTCACAATTTCATCGCTCAATGGTAGGCACAAATGTTTAAGGACTGCATTCATAATTTTCATGATTAAGTGGTTGTGTCTATGGTAGACTTTGCTGAAAACTATGCTTTAAAGAGTAGAATGAGAGCTAGTCTATGCATTGGAATTCTACATAGGTTACCATATTTGTACACATAATGTACTATAGGAAGATAAATGAACTGATCAAAACTATGCATTTTTTGATTTCAGATGATAGAATTCATGACACATTGTTTCATGTTACACTTTCAATGGTTGAAGGAATAAGGTGTGGTAATTAAAAAACATTAGGTGTGGTCAGATGACACTACTTCATAGTTCAAGGCTTGCATGCTATTTTATTTTGTGGCCAGATATGCTAGTTTGACTGGGCTAGAAATGAGCCATTTATGCTAGTTTGACTAGGTTAGAAATGAGCCATTTTTTCTTAGCATTAGCACACGACAAGGGAGAACATGACAGAGCAGGAGATGTGGTGAAGAGAACATTTGGACACACGAACAATTGAAGCTAGATGGAGCTATCTTAAAGTGTGCTGCTAATGTAGTCACTTATTGTAGGGCCAACCTTTTAGAGGGGGCGAAAGCTTGTTATCCTTCAAAATAGAGAATTTGCACCCGTGTTTTTTGGGAGGTTAAAGTAGGAGATTTGAATAGGGAGGAAAAATAGAATTGTGGAAGTATCCCAAAATCACATTCGGTGCATGCTATTCATGGTCATAACCCATGGGACCCTACAAGACTTGCCACAAGACATTTGGCTTGCTTTTTTGATGCATGCATGCATGGCCATTGGAGTAGATGCATCAACAAAGCACACGTTCCTCAACAAAGCACATGTTTCTTCATGGGATTATTACACTGTAGTATGCTTGCCCGATTTTGAACCCCCTGGATGCATAAATAGGAAAGGGATATACTTCGTTATATATTTGATTGACAAAATGAAGTTTTTACTATCATGGCTCTTACAAAACACACCTCCTAGAGGTGGGGATCTTACAAAAAGACACCTCCTAGCATCCAAGAAACTATGAACCTCATAATTTCTTGCATTGTCCTTGGCTTTCTTTGCAGGAGACTCTCGTGTCATTGTATGCTTATGTCCCTTCTTCTTGGACAATGTTTTCAAAGGTGAGACAAGGGAGAATCGTCTTGAACTTCTGCATCTTCAATCTCTTCTGGGGTATACCTAGCAGATGCAAGATCTGTGATGAGGTTGTCAACCATTTCTGATAGTTGTCTCCCACTAGAATTCTCAGGGCTCTCAGTTGCATTCTTCAACTTCCCTTCAATATATGCATGTTGCACCTTTGTCTCCTCTTCATCTTTCAACTTATTTGCAATTCCTAGCTGTAGCAATGAAGCTGATGAGTCATCCATGTATTCACCGCCGCCACACACAACCCACAAACTATCAACAACATTCTTCATGTCAGCCAAATTTCTAGCAGAGCATATGTCTTCATTGCCTACTTGCATGTGCATTTGACCACTTGTTGTGTAGGCATGCTCTCCATATTCTTCCTTGATGAAAACATGTTCTGGTCATACATTTTATTTAATGAGTTACACATTGATGGATCTGCAAAAAATGTCAATCCAATGACCAATAACCAAAGTAAGAAAGAGCTCCAAAATTGTTTGTTAGCAGTGTGTGATAACTAGAACATCATGCATGCTAAATAGCATATCATGGGTGGTAAGTAGCATAGAGCATATGCTGCCTAGCATAAAACATGTGCCAATGAAGAAGAAATGCTACCTAGCACAAAACATCTACTATCTAGCATAGAACATATGCTAACACAGAAAATATCCTCCCTAGAATTCAAGATATGCTAACCAGCATACAACATATGCTAACCAACATGCAACATATGCTAACCAACAACATACACCTAGCATACAACATGCTACAACATGCTACCTAGCACACAACATATCTTGTTGAACATATGCTAACTAGCATAAGCTAACTAACATATGCTAACATACAACATATATACTAACTAGCATACAACATATGCTAACCAACATACAACATATGCTTACTATGCATGGAACATATGCTAACTAGCATGTGCTAATGGACAAATGGACATGTGCTAACCAACATATATAACATGTGCTAGCCAACATCTCGGCCAACATGGAATAGATGCTACAAAGCATAGAATAAATGCTAACATTTATATGTTAAAGAAAATTAATGATGTATTTAAGTGCTCTCCAAGCCACATTGGAACGTGTAGTATGTGGAATCAGTATAGTACAATCACAATATCTACATACACTACCAAAAGAGCATGCAATTGCAAAGAAAATGGCATGGTACGTGTATCTGCATGGTAGCATTGCCAACATCAAGGTCTCCTCTACATTGAAAGCCATTTTGCAACCAACACAGTTTCCTAAATAAGTTAGGTTTTCGTAACCACAGAAGGAGCAGATGGAAAAAGGCAAGCTTGGCAGCTTGCTTGCACTTGTGGAGCATCTCTAGAAGAAATGCATGTTGCCCTTCCAACTCCTTCACTACGCGAGACTGTAGCTTCACACTAGTTTGCAATACAAAAAACATGCAAATGAAATTATTTTATATACACATACATATTACAATTGAAATAAAGAAACCCAAAAATTGATAAAAGTGCCTGAATTAGGGACAGTGTAGCAGTAGAGCGACTGAAAGAACGTGATGTCTCTTTCTCAAGGGCGATCTCTAAGAGCATGATAACTAACCTGAAGAATTGCATGGATGGCAAATCCCAATTGCCATCTCAATCCACTGGAGTTACAATGCACCTGATGACATCTACTCTTAAAAACTACTTTACAAAACTTTCAAAAGCCAGTGCAAGCTCGTGCACAACCCTATCGTAATCTTGTTGCAGGGTCTTCTAGCTTACTCTTTGAACTTCCAACAGTGTTTCAAAATAACAACCCCCACTGTGGCTACTACAACTTGCTCCGCCGTGGCTGCTCTCTGCATCCTTCCTAGCTTGGAGAGTTGCCTCATTGTCTCCTCCACCCAAGCTACTCTCTATCCCATCCTTCTTGGCCTTGAAGCTCTCTTGCAACTCCTGCATCACCGCTCTGGTTTTTGCATTCTCCCTTTTCAATTCCTCCATCATTTGGTCTTTTTCAATGTTCAATGTATTCTGCATGTTGTAGAGCCGTTTGTAAAGAGCCTCCTTTTCGTCTCTCTAATCTTCAAGCTCCTTTTGCATCATTGCTAGCTCCTTGTCTGCAATGTCCCCATCACTTCTAACTTCTTCAAGCCTATTGTGGAGCTCCTTGATGCGCTTCTCTGCTTCTTCTCTTCTATGCATTTCCATGTCGACAATTTTTGCAGCGGCCTTAGCTTCCTCTCATGCCTGAAAGGCCCTCGCTTCTTCCTCCTCTACCTTGGCTTCTGCACCCTCCCTGAGAATTTTCTCAAGTTGCGCTAGACTTTCTCTAACGGCATTTGCATTCTTTACATCATCCCATGAGGAAATTCAATTGATTGGAGCTCTTCCTTCCCTCCTAGGCGGACCTCTATGGGACTTGGATCGTTGATGAAGTCTAAGCATGGAGGTAGTATTCTCCTACATTTGCTGGTTTGCTACAAAGATACCTCCCAAAAATTTGTGACACCACTGAAACCGTGATCAGAAGCTACACAGTAGACATTGCAAGAACAAAAACATGTTGCTCCATGCACACCAAATGATAGACACCGAAGATGGTTTAGGGCATCTATGAAGTATATCATTTGCATGTGTTGAATGTAGCAACAAGTATTCTTGTCTTTTAGGCTCCTCATAAAATATGGTTTGAACTTCTCAAAACTACGTTGCCCTATAATGACATCAGGATATATTGATTTGAACTTCAAGAAGAAATTTGTCTGCAATTCAAACTATGCATTAGGAATTCTGAAAGCACATTCAAAGCACTAAAGAGAGCACATAAAAGCACAATAGAAAGCACATAGAGGCATAATAGAAAGAACATAAAGCACAATAGAAAGAAGTTCAACTATAAGCACAAGAGAAAGCACCCATTGTCATGTTGTCAGCATAATCCCAATTGGATATTTTTCCATTCAATATGTTTTTAGATCGAAGAATCACATTTAAATATCAAAGATGTTGCTTAACACCATCTTTCTCTTGGAAGAAATTCAAAATGTTTGGACTCACAATGCATGAACATTATATGAGCATGTTTAGATTCACAAAATTGATTTACAATTGGTAATTCACCTGCAAACTTCTCAATATTTCAATAGAATGATGTAAGATTCTCAAAATTTCAATGGAATGATATAACATTTAGCCAAATAAAACCTCAAAAACATCTTCAAGTATATGATTTTTCCTATTAATTTCTCATTAATTTCCTTCCAAATCAAACAAAAAGCCTTTGATTTTTGAATTTAGAAAAAAATGGGAATTGGGATTTTCCCGATATTACTAATATGGTGTTAGATTCATGGTTATATAAAGGTATTTCAACCCAAACTTGGTGTGGATTTTCTCAACATTTGTATCTCCAAAATTATCAAATTTGAGCGAGGATGGTGGCTCCTAGGCACATGTAGATTTACTACTATGGTGTTGGAGGAGTGTGAGCACAAAAAAAGTTCTAAATAAAAGCAATAAATTCAAAATAACACAAAAAATGCAATCTTGTAAGACTAAGGGGATCTCTAAATGGTAGAGAGAACAAAAGTGTTTATCCATGATTTATTTTGGATGAATAATGAAACTACAAGCACTACTTAGAGTTATTGGTGATTTTACTTTTGGACAAATCATAGAATGACATGTACAAGTAAGGGTTGGTATGAGCATCGAGCAAATAAGAAAATGTACAAGTATGGAAAGGAAATTTCTAATGGATGAGAATTTTGATTTGTTTCCATGTTGTAATTAATCTTCTTTACGAATTTAAATCTAATTTCGAATAAGCCTCTACATTAAATTGCTCAACAATATCGGTCCTCTTTGATGAGATGTATGTGTGACATTATTTGTATGTTTTAAATTACATTTAATAGCTAATTCAAGGTGTGGTGTAGAATTACGTTTCTTGCATAATTGATTAATTACAAAATAAAAATGGCTATCCATTATGCGAATGGAGTTGCTTGCATTGTATTAAACTAAAGCACATTGTATTCAACACATCACAACAACTTCTTGCATGGAGTGTCTATTAATGGAAACACCTAACATACACTTCGACATTGTATCACAAAAGCACCTACCACGGTTCAATAGCCCTTCATTTTAATCTTGGAAATATTTCATATAATCATAAGAAAACTTGTAAGAAGTTACCGAGATGAGAATGCAAGTGAGAACCTCAAGCAAGCTCTCTTGGACAATGACATTAATGGCACATTTTTATGCTACTGAATTGAGTTGGAGAGTTCCAAATTTTTGGAATTGTTCCATTTTTCCTAATAAAGTGAGGACACTAGAGAAGAACAACTTCCAAAGTTTTGCATACATAATGAAGAAGTTGGCTCATTAGATAGGAAAGCGATTGAATATACCAATAGAAAAATTTGCTTGTGGAAATATCTTCATATATTGGATGGAAAAGTGCTTGGGCAATGAGCATACATAGCAAAATATTTGCTTTGGAAATAGCTCTCTCCAAAATGGACATCAAGCGTTTGGCAGCCCAGTGGTGCCATCAATAGGATGAAGATGGGTGGGTTTTTTAGAATGAACATCTCTTGTTGCATATTGGAGCTTCAAAGGTCTCATCATCTCATGGTCTTCATGTATGCCAATATGGCAATGGATTAGATATCCTGGGTCTAGGGTGGGATCAAAGGGGAATGCAGAGCCATCTCTTGGGGAAAATCGCAATAACAAACGTGTCACATTACCACGATAAGCAATTATAGTGTCTTTCCATCCTCTGAGAGAGGTATGAGGTTCTCTAGGGTGGTCGGTGAAGCAGCTTCCTAGCTCTAGATATGGCAAGTCTAAAGAGCATCTGCCATCGTCGTAGTCTATCATGTTAAAATCCTGTTGGCTGAGTACTTGAAACTGAATGAGGTGAACATGCAGCGGATGATGGCTGTTTGTTGGATTGATGACTTCCCAAATCTCACTGCTTCCAACAATGGGAGTCAAATCTGCTGGGTCTTCCCATGAGAGATTACCAAAGGTCATACTAAACACAATCCCATCAGGTAAGGTGGTTTGCACCATATCTATTCTCCTTACTGTCTCCACGTCTTCATCAGGCGCAAACGTAGGAGGACGACCCTGATTAGCCTGTCCCAAGATTGAGCGCAGCTTTTCGAAAGATACGCCCTCAATCAATCCTTCTTCGGAGCCTCCATTTTCGACAATAACAAACTTCATTATTCTGGTCACGGTTGCTGGATCGTCATACCCGACGCCAAAGGGAAAAAGACCGTATTGTGCATTCCCCAGTAACACTTCAGTTCCACGTTCTAGTCCAGAAAAATCAATTATGACGTCCACCCTTTCTGCCGGAGAAATGATTATAGAGCTGAGGTTCATAGGTTCCGTAAGAAACCCACCATCGGTACCAATTTGGTAAAATGACAAGCTCGAGTGGCTTAGATTCAGTTCTAGGAACCTTGCATTACAACCGTTGAGGATCCGAAATCTATACGCCTTTGGATAGAGTTGCAGATAAGGCCACACTTTTCCATTCACTAGCATGGTGTCTCCCATCTCAGAGCACCAGTTGGGAGAAGAAAATCCCTGGACTGGAAAGTTAATGGAACCATTATCGAAGAATCGGTGATCTTTTATGAGAAGGGGGAGGCCGACCGGCAGAAATAGCTCCTCCTCCTCATGCCTCGGTGTGATGATATAAAAACCCGATAAACCGGCTTCCATGTTGAGCCGAGTTATGCCCAGGGTATGATCATGATACCACAAAGCTGTAGGGGCTTGTGAATTATTGTAGGTATAGTTTTGCTTAACATAAGCATCTCCGGTATCGACGTTGTTAGGGGTGAACCAAGCATCTGGATTGCCATCAGACGAACTTTCGACCTCTCCGCCATGCAAATGAGTAACGATTGGGACACCGCCGCTGCGAGGATTCGCCCAATCGATTGTAGGATCCACATTTAGGAAATGGTATTGGTCGGAAATGTGATTCTCCCACCTGATATGAGCTGGATTATGTTGTCTTGCCTGCGCATGAGAATGGGATCAGCTTTTACAGTTTCTGGAACAGGCCACCATACGAGTTGCTATCTTATAGCTGCATTAAATTCGAACTAAGCTTATCAAACTTACAAGTAGAGTGGGCCCTGGAAAGGTTGCAGTCCCTTGGGTTGTTCCGTATGCATACATAGTGGTGTTGGAAAGATCTCGATGCACTTTCTGTGAAAGTCACGAACGTTAAGACGCACAAATGAGCAATGATAAGTTACGACAATCGTCTCCCCAAATAAGCGTGCGTAAGCAGAAGTGACGTACAAGCAAGAAGGACGCTTACCTGTGTTATTTTGAAAGCGCCCAATATAGTCTGTTGGCCATCAGAAATATCAATTACTGGGGGAAAAGTCACTGGATCCACGAATTGTTCAAGTGTAGGGCTGACTGGGAAACACGCGGACATATCTGAAAAGCACTGAGAAGGAGATGTATGAAGGAATCCTATAATCACGAGAATGACGAACACTTTCCTCATGATCTCCGATCAGAAAAGAGCAAGGCTCTAGAAGTTCACACGTCAAAATATAATGAGAGATCTCTATGGCTGTTCGCGGCTACCGTGTAGCTTGGGTGCGTCCTATTTATAAGAAGGTAAGGGCAGAAAAGTGGAGAAGGAGCTCAGAAGCATGGAAAATGGGAGCTAATAAAGTGAGAGTTTCGTTTTGATGAGCAGCATGGAAAATGGGAGGTAATAAAGTGAGAGTTTCGTTTTGATGAGAAGCATGGAAAATGTGAGCTAATAAAGTGAGAGTTTCGTTTTAGGCCATTGCGATGGTTTGAAATTGGAATGATCTGAAGCCTGGATATTGTGTTTTGAGTCTTTTGATGGAGTGAGTAGATAATGAGATAATAGATCCACGAGATCGCCCTCGGAGGCTGGGAATCAACGTGACCAACGTTGGTGTTTTCGTGTGATCTGCTTGTTTTATTGGCTTAATTGTCATGCGAATCTGTCGATAGAGCCACTTGCATGATAATAGAATCAATGCTCATGCTCAACTTCGTGCAATGAATCTGCCTTCGTATTGTTAATTGGCATTCTATTTTGTTTTTAGGCAACAAAATAGGGGAAGACATCCCCAAGAATTGTCTCAAAGTTATCCCCCACCTTTTATAGGAGATGGAGGGAATCGTGCTATTTCTATTAGTGGAAGAGAAGCTACATCCATAGAGCTCTTACTCCAAAATGCTTGATGTTAGCCTTGAAAATAGGGGCTCCTTGAAATGTGCAAATTTTATTGGGACTACCCTTAGAAGTTAGAACCACGCAAAATGACCTTTGATTGTGCTCATGTGAGTCCCTAGGGATTTTACATCCCTTTAGAGATTCACTCAAGAGGTCATGTAGACCATGCTCAAGGAGTAACCATTTTTTAAACAAACTCGAAAACCTATTCTTCGTACTCGCAACCAAGTAATTAATCTATCTCTCCCCCGTGCATTCACTAATTAACCTAAGCCAATCATATTAATCTATATTCTAATGGAATAAATCTCCTTCCTCCTTCTCTGCTCCGCTCCCCGCTCTGCTTTCTCCTTCCCCCCCTCCTCCCACCTTCCCTCGGGCCTCCTTTCCTCCTTTGCTCCCTCCTTCCTACTTGCCACTCGTCTCTCCCCCTTCCTCTCCCTCTCTTCCTTCTTGCCTTGGAGAGGCCTCCATAGCCCACTACATGCACTTTACCTCCTCCCTCCTCCTATTATACCCAAGGCGGCAGAAACTTAGAAACTTATGTGTTACCATCCTTATCAAATTAAATTCACAAGCCTAGGTTAATCAAACATTCGAGCCTTCCTGCGTGAAAATTAATTAATGTGCATACTGTCGACGGGGGGCCTATTCATCAAAATTGCGCTCATACATTAAAAAGTGAAAGTAAAAATATTTATGAAGTCACAAACGAAAATCAGTGAACCATGTTCAAAATATCATGATGTCAAAAAATTTAGAGATTGGAAAGGGATGGCGTTAGAATAGGTATCATATGGTGAATACAAATACTGGATGGCGTTATCTACGAGTTGTCATAGGAATCAAATCATGGATGATTGTTTCAAGTGGTTATTGTTGTTGATAACCAAACCACAAGTAGAATTATTTAGATGTGGTTTGGTTATTGTTGTTTGATTTTTTAAAGTTGACACATGGGGGGATTACTATATAGAAAACTAGACTATCACATATATTGAGAGGGCCATAACATGTATTTCATTAATTTTAGATTAGTGCACTCTCCAAATTAATTTTTATAAGTAATTATGAATAAGATTTAAAAAAGTTCTCCTAAAAACAAATTAAAGAAAAAACACTAAAAGTAAGCCAATTTTGTAAGTTTTTTAAAGCAAATAAAAGTAAAATTATGATCATAGGGACTTAAATGGTAAAATTAGGAAGTTTTTAAAAGAAAATGTAAGTAAAATTGTAAAAGAAAATTTCTTAACTTATTAAAATTTTAAATAAATGAAAATAATTTAATTATTTTTACCATTTTTCCTTAATGTGATAAATATATAAATCCATGAAAGGAGACTTAACTATTTCATGTAAAGAACATTGTCACTCGCAATATGCACAAATTTAAAACTTTTTAATAGAAAAAAGACACGCCATAAGACCCAAGTTTTGTATTGAACCAAAGAATTGTAGCAATTATAGCTATCATATGTTTACATTGAGAAACAAATCTCTCAGCTGGAGTCATTGTATAAAATGATATAGATTCATATGTTTACAAAATTGTTGCTCTTAAAGAGCCTTCCATGCCATCTGCATTGACTCCCCGTTGTCTTACACAACAAGACAAAGCACCCATAGACGCGCGCACAGACGCGTTTCATGAACTAAATAAAAAACTTACGGGCGCGTCTATTTGTACGTCTGGAGAACCGCGTCTAATTGCGCGTCTATATATCAGACTTACGCGCGTATAGACGCGCACAAAGACGCATAAATAGACGCGCTTATAAACGCGTTTATAAACGCCCATATAGACGCAAGTCGAACAAACAGACGCGAATATAAACGTGTTTTTAAACGCACTGATAGACGCGCTTTTTTTTTATTTTAAATTTTACAGAATACTGTGTATGTTGTGTATGCTATATAGTTACAAGAATCCCATATCCACATTCTGTAATTCAATTCTTACAGCCAACCGCATTTTAATTACAATTCCAAATAAAATATTACAACTCCAAAACGCAATAAAATTGAAAGCTCAAAAAGTGCTTGTATATACATATAGCACGAAGCTAAGCCACGTCATGTGGCTTCAAGTACAAAAAATAAGGAAGCTAAGCCATGTCATGTGGCTTCAAGTACAAAAAATAAGAGGAGTCTATATACAAGAGGCACGAAGCCAAGCTAGTGGCTTTAAGTACAAAAAAGAGTAGCTAGCACTACTTATACGACTAATCTATGTTCTCTAGGTCCTCGCTCCCTTCCACGCTCCCTTCTGCGCTCCCTTCTGCACCTCCTTCCTCCTCTTCCTCATCGTCTTGTGCACGGGCCTGTAAACAAGGGACAACATATATCAATGTATGAAAAATCAAATCTTTACTTATAATTTTGGCATTATTTAATTACTTTCAAATACCTCAGGGGCATGTCCAGTAGCTCGGGTATACTGCTCCTCAATAATCAACCCGTCATCATAGAAGTGCCTCCATGTATCTCCTCTGCGATGGTGGCGGTGGTAGGCTGTCTCCAATGGAGTAGGGTATCTGCCCACGATCTCAAGCTGCATGACCGCGATACACTTTGTGGAGGGATTAGTACAAAGAAACAACCAACCTCCTAATAAACTACATAAGCAATATAATTTGAGATCGATACTTACAAATTGGGCCTCCCATGATTCAACACCCCCTGCTCCAAAATGCGCGCTTCCATATTCCTCCATCTGGATCCTCCGTGCCTCCACGTGCTGCAGACTGGGCTCCTCCCTCGCTGACTTCATTGCCTTCTTCCACTCACGCTTCTGAGCGATGTGGGGCGGGCCCCTTGGAGGTTGACCTGCCTC
Organism: Dipteris shenzhenensis; assembly: GCF_047967505.1. Taxonomy (NCBI): domain Eukaryota; kingdom Viridiplantae; phylum Streptophyta; class Polypodiopsida; order Gleicheniales; family Dipteridaceae; genus Dipteris; species Dipteris shenzhenensis. The sequence goes on from NC_141616.1 coordinate 2,946,017, forward strand.
AAGCCTGGCAAGCTCCGCTAGTGCCTGCCTCTTAAGGGAAGATCTTTTATTGCTAAGTATCGTAACAATCTTTGACTTCCCCATTTATCTGTGAACTGGCGATTGGGGGGGTTAGGATACCTAGAGCGAATAGTAGCGAGGGTCTCATCAGCCAACCTCTTTGGGTGGTCTTTATAGTGGATAAAGCAATCTCTGTAATTGTTAGCAATTATAGAGCGCATGAAGGCCATGATGTCCTTCCCCCGCGCATCCATCAAGATGCCTCCTGTCTGAGTGATGTCATAATAAATCGTACCATCACCCAGAGGCACGTCTAAATCATCTGAATCATCCTCCTCCTCACCGTCACATGGCCCAAAGCACTGTGCCATGCATCCGCCACCTCTCTCCCTGCTACTACGCCTGCTACCCTGTCGTGTCGAGCTCGTACGCTGGCCACTCGTAGCTGGGGACTGCACGGGACTACGCTGACCACTCGTAGCTAAAGAACCGAGTCTCGACGGCTGGGGAGTACGTCGACGGCTCGTCGAGACAGAAGGACCTCCTGACGGCATGGGGGAAGGGGCATAAGACGGGATGGCAGAAGGGACATAAGACGGCATGGGGGAAGGGGCATAAGACGGTACGGGGGTCGAAGGGGCATAAGAAGGGGCATAAGACGGCTGTGCGGACTCCGCTGGGGTGATCTCAGGCGGTGTGGGGTGGCTCGGAGTCTGTAGTGCCGACTCCTGGGGAGTGTTAAGGGTACCCGTCATATACCCGTATAACTCCGCAGGACTAGGAGGGTGCCCTAAAAGATTATATAAGTCCTTCCAAATCAATTCCCGCGGATCAGGTGAGCTAGAAGCACTTCCTGGCCACATGTTGAACTGGAAAAAAGGAAACAAATCTATTACTTTGGGAGCTGAGAAGAAAGGGGAAGAAAAAAGAGGCTCTGTCAGAGCGCGTCTATAGACCCGTCTGATTTGCGCGTCTATAGACGCGTCTAACAGAGCGTTTTACAATTCGTTTAAAAGCGCGTCTAACACTCCGTCTAACTTTTCGTATAACAGTGCGTTTAAAAGTCCGTTTAGCAGAGCGTTTGTGTGCGCGTCTACAGACGCGTCTGTGTGTGTCTGCAACATGCCAGACGCGCGGATAGACGCACCTGTAGACGCGCTTTTAGACGCGCCTTGAGACGCGCCTATAGACGCGCTCCGACAGGCGAGAATACTAAAAAGTCGAAAAGGACGTTGCGCCCAACAAAAGAACGTGTCGCTCATACCTAGATCCTGCGTTTCGTGGATGCGAGAAAGTACAAAACTGGAAAGAGCAAGCAAGAACAACTTCAAAAGGACTTACTTGGAAAAAGGTATGGAAGGATCTTTCTTTTCCAAACTTGTTTCTTCTCCTTGTTCGTACTCCTCCTCTCCTTTAGGCTTGGAAGAAAGTGTAGGTACGGTCCCTTTCTCTTGAGTAAAAGCTTGGAACTTGTATGGGAGGCTCTCTCTTAAGCTTCGAATCTATGGAACTGCTAATAAAGAAGGAAGGAAGCCGCTCACGAAGTTTAAGTAAGGTAAAGAAAAGCAAAGCGAGCGGCGCGCCGAAAAGCAAAGCGAGCGACGTGCCGAAAAGCAGGTTTAAAAGCCGCGTCTATGGTCGCGTCTATTAGCGCATCTATAGGTGCGTCTAAATACACAGAGTAGACGTGCGTTTAGATGCGCCGATAGACGCGATGTTAGACGCGTCTATAGACGCGGCGATAGACGCAACACAGAGTTTCAATTAAGCATTTGAAGAAGAGCAAATTTGGTGGGTTGTTTGTTTGTAGGATGTCTCCATCTTCAACAAGTAGCTCCAGTGAGGATGAATCCCTCCGTATCCACCATCGCGAAATGTGGTTGGAGCAAAAAATCAAATGTCTGTGTGATCGATGTCGAGGAAACATGTATCGTGCACGCAGGATTACGCTCAATCATATCTCAAAGTATGGAGAATGGGATGTGACCGTAAACAGGGTAAGGGTTTGTAAGTTAAGGTTGATTGAGATACCTATGGGTGTTCATATGTTTGAGTTATGATCCCGTTTTAATTTGATATAGGATGCAGTGCCACACCCGCACATGTTACCCTATGCCCGTCATGAGGAGGCGAAGCGTCGGCGATATGAGGTGGGATCTTTAGGAGGGACCGTCACGGATGCATGGAGTGATGGTGATAGTAGCCCTCCGCCATTACCTCATGAAGCCGTGGAGGAGGAGGTGTTTGATGATATGGTGCGGGATTTATATGTCCATCAAGGGAGGGACAATAGCATGGAGCAGGACGATCTTTTTACCGGAGCATCGACTCCACTGTTTGAGGGGTGCACATTCTCTGTTCTACGTGCCTCCCTTGAGTCACTAAACTTGCAAACCATCTATGGATGGAGCAATGCAAGTTTGAATGCATTACTCAAGTAAGCTTTAAAGTCGATTTTGCAAACATGGTGAATTATGTGCGTGGGTCAATTACTCGAATGCTTTTCCTCATTTATGGTCTTCACGTGCAGGCTATTGTGTAAAATGCTTCCAAGGGAGAATAAATTACCGACCTCAAGAGATATGGCAAGGCAACATGTGACCTCTCTTGGAGGATTAGATTACAAGCGCATCCATGCATGTGTCAACGATTGCGTTTTGTTTCGTGGACTACATAAGGATGCAAGAGAGTGTCCTACTTGTGGAGAGGCAAGATATAGAGCAGATCTCAAAACCTTGGACGTGCCTCGTAAGGTATTGCGACATTTTCCCATAATCCCTCGCATCCAACATATGTTCAAGTGCAAATCTATTGCAGAGCTCATGTCATGGCATTCCTCCCATCGATCAACCGATCGATCAACCGATGGCAAGTGGAGAACTCCCGCGGACTCTCCTGCGTGGAAGCATATTGAAGACACATGGCCAAGCTTCAAGGAAGAACCTAGGAGCTTGAGACTTGGATTGGGTATGGACGGTGTGAACCCATTTGGTCTCAAAAGCACGTCTTACAGTGTATGGCCAATGGTATTGGTGAATTACAATCTTCCACCCTCTATGGCTATTAAGAAAGGACATGTCATGCTGTCCCTTCTAATTCCAGGGAAACATAAAGTCAAAAACCCTGATGTTTATTTGGAGCCTTTCATTGATGAGCTAGAGATACTTTGGAGAGGTATCGAGGTGCATGATGTGAGCAGGCCTCCCTCGTCACGAGACTTCAACTGCAAAGCAGTCTTGATGTGGACGATGCATGACTTCCCAGGCTATGGCGAGTGTTCAGGTAAGCATTGCATTTTTTAATTATGAATAGGCAAAGGACGTGGCACCCTAAACCCACCTTCCACTCTTAATTGCATCTATTGTTCAGGTCTCACTACATCGGGTTACCATGCATGTCCTGTTTGTGGTCCTTCGCTAGTTGCCTCACGGGCAGACGCATTGAATAAGGTCATCTATGAGAATCACCATCGATTTCTCCCACCTGATCATCCTAGATATGTTGCCCCTTGGAATGAAGTCCTCCCACAATCACTCACCGCGGGAGATTGGATGAGAATTTGGGACGGTTCCACGACTCCTCCACCACTTGGCATGAGCCGGTAAGGATTTGTAACTATTGGCTGGAAGTAAAGATTGGCTATATTGGTTGAAAGTAAAGATTGCACGCTAACACTTTATTTTGTTTAGATACTCCATCTTTTATCGTTTACCATATTGGTCCCACCTCAAGATCAATCACCTGCTCGATCCCATGCATATCTTCAAGAATGTGGCATCTACCATTTGGGAGCATTTGAATGGGACACGAGATTCAGCAGGCATAAGGGAGGATCTACGTACCACAGGGAGGATGCGTGAAGCTTGGCCTCAAGAGAGACCAAATGGGCGTGTTTTTTTACCTCGTGCACCGTGGATGTTATCAAAGCTAGAGATGGCGACGGTGAAGCGCGCTATTACTACAATTCGTACTCCCACTGGATGCATGAGGTGTTTGAAGGGAGCCTTTACAAAGAGCAAGAAAAGAGGTGTAGAGCAATTATATGGCTTGAAATCTCATGATTGGCACAAGATGCTTCAAGTAAGTATTTTATATGCATAATATCTTTTTCCTTTCAAATTTGTGAGTGAATAGCTATAAGCAACTAATCAACCACCTCCTCGCGGGTTCAGTTCATACTATCTACTAGCATTTCACGTAGTGCATCAAAGGACGTGAAAGATTGTATTTACAAGATGGGCGAGCTTGTGAGGTATGTGAGCTCAAAGGAAATAGATCCCACCACGCTTGAGAATGCTCGAGTTATGTCAGTGGAGGCGGTTTGTTTAGTGGAGGAGACATTTCCACGTTCTATTCTCACAAGCCAACTACATCTCATAGTACATTTGGTGGATGAGATTGCTATATGCGGTACTATACATGCACGATGGTTGTTCTTCCTCGAGCGCTTCATGAAGACGTTGAAGGGCTTCGTGAGACAAAATGCAAGACCCAAAGGTAGCATGGCCGAGGGTTGGTTGGTACAAGAGTCACTTGTATATATTTCTGAGTTTCTTGTTGATGTGGATAGCTCTCTCCCACGACTATGGAGAGATGATGAAGACCTAAGGATGACCTCTATTGTGCCTCAAGGAAAAGGACGCAACAAAGTAATAGACACGGAGTTGCATAATAGTATCAACCTCTTTTGCGTGCTTAATAGTGATGTGATGAAAAGATGGGTGACAAGATACGAGGATGCAAAGGTAAGAAGACAAGAAGAAAGGGCCCTCTTTCGTACACACCACGGATCTCGTGTGCCATACCCTTAGCATCTAAGAGCACTTCCAAAGGATATTCATGTGGATTGGCTACTTGATGAAATGGAGAAAGCAGAGAAAGACGAGGGGATGCATATCACAATGGAAGAATGGGAGTATGCTAGGGGATGCATGAGCAAGGTCGGTATATAGAATGTTATGCATAAGTTAGGAGCTTTTTATAATTTAGATTGCTTATTTAATTGATTTTTTCTTGGTGTAGTGCACTATGTTCAATGCTATATGGTGTAAGGGCAAGCATTTTCAAACACAACGGATTGATGATAAGAGAAACACACAAGATTGCGGCGTCATTGCTAGCTTTGAGGGAGCCAATGGAGCCATGGATGATTATTGTGGCATAATCCAAGATATCATTATGCTTGACTTTCGACGCTTCTTTGTGTATGTTTTGGATGTAAAGTGGTTTAAGGACGTGGTGGAAAGAGGCCCTAATGCAACAATCAAACGCCATGCAAGTGGCTTTGTAACTATTGACTCCACAAAGTTTTGGCAAAGTAGGAAGGACACACTAGTACTACCGCAACAATGTGAACAGGTACTGTGCACACACATAAAAATACTCGCTTTTAAATATTTGATGCAAGAAAAGTAACATGATTGTATTTGTGTTTGAATTAGGTTATCTATCAACCAATGGTGGATAATAATAGATGGTGGCATGTCATACCTATTATGCCACGTTCCAAAGTGATGTATAGTACATTTACTAATATGGAGCGTATGGAAGATGATCATGGCCATGGACATGATGATGACCGTGATACAAGAGAGGAGGATGATCATGAGATAGGAGATATAGATATTGAGGCCGGCATTACCCGTGAGGACGAGCCTACGATTGGAGATGTTGATTTCGATGAGCACATGAGTGGCACAAGTAGTAGTGGGTTGAATGTATTTGTAGATCTAAACACTTGTTTGGATTTTGAAGTAGATAGTTTGGCAAGGGTTGATCTCATTGAGGATGAGATTGAACCGTAACCCCACAATTGATATTGGCAAAACTATTTTACATATTGTCTCATTCTCCTCATTTCACTTAATTCTTGTATATGTGGGCTTGCAAAAAATTATGTGCTTTGGTAATCACGGGCAATGTTTGGAAAGCAATGATGTACACCAAAATCTCACTTTCTGTATTCTCTGGAGCGCGTCTATTTACGCGTCTAAATGCACGTCTGATTCTCAGTGTAAACGCGCAAATAAACGCGCAAATACACGCGCAAATAGATGCGCTAATAAACGGGATGTTAAACGGGCCCGTATTTTCTCAGGTCAAACACGTAAATAGACGCGGTGATTTATGCACAAATAGACGAGCGTTTAGCCGCGCCTATAGACGCGCCCGTAATTTCTCTACTAAAGCAACGCCTATAGACGCGCCCGCTATTTTGCGCGTCTACCAAGCGCGTCTATAGTTTCTTTGTGTTGTTGTGTTATTGCTTGTGACAGTTGCTTGCCAGGTGCCATTTGTATTAACTCCCTATTGTCTTGCCAAGCCTTGCCCCTTGGGTGACATCTGCATTCAAGTCTCTCATTTGACATAGGAGGTGATGAGACTAAGTATAGTTGCACCTAGTCTAATATACAATTATAATTGATTGGCTTCTTGCCTATTACCCAAATTGAATCCTTCAATGGACTTCAATACAAAGCTTTAATCATGGACATTCTTCATTTGCACTGTCTCCTTCTACTTCCTCCATGGCGAGCATCCTTAAAAATTCGTGTATATGCAAAATACTTTCCTACGGTATTTTTATTTTTCCTTTTACCTCATATCCCATGCGCTTCTTTGATTTCTTTGCCCTTGAATGCTAAGACACTATGATTGTCTCTATCGAAACTTATGAGACTGGTTCATCATTTCGGACCCAATCCTTCGTTATACAATTAGTATACAATGTGTTGTTATCCATATTCTCCTTCCTGTCCTTTGGCTCATACCATACCACTGTAAATGTTGTAGCTCTCCCTTGATCATCTCTTTGCACATCAACTACTTTTGCAACCCAAAACTTTACATTCACATATTCATCATCCAATGGCCGAACCACAACAAAACAATCGACCTCTATATCTACTTGTGGCATGAACTCGCTATTCTTTGGTCCACAATATGGACATGGGAGTACTGATACAAATTCATTTTCAAAGACTAGTGGAGCTGGGCACAAATCATTATGAACATTTGGCCAAAATAAATTGCATTCTTCCTCAACATCCTTTGAGCCTCGCATTCTCTCAAGGTCCTTTATTAATTTGTGTATCTTGTTAATGACAGTGGTAGTGTGCTCTCTCCAAGTAGGCTTTGAATTAAGATATCTCCGATGGATTTCCTCTTTGTCTGTAATAAATGCTTTTAATCCTTCTATTTCACAGCTAGACCTCTCATTGAATTCTTGTATAGGAGCCCATGTTGGATACCTTTCCTTGCTAGGAAATGAAGTTAAGAGACTGTAAGGTTCTTCAACTTCCCATTTTGTATGATGAGAATAATATTGCCATTGCATTACTGGTTTTTCATCCTTTAAAAAAAATGAAAGTAGTGTGGATTGGTATGACCTGCCAATGCATCACCGCCCGTTTGTATGAAAGGTAGAATGAAGCTCTTCTAATCATACATCCTTTTGAGCCTCTCACATATCGTACTTTCCTTACAATGCCACTTTGCACACAAGTCAAGTTCAATGAGGTTGAGATGCATGCAAAGCATTGTGTCGATTGGATATGCTTTGCATGGTCGATCACACATTATACACCGTTTTTTCCCTAGTGTTATGCACATCCGTAAAAAAACACGCTCTTAGGTGTGTTATCTGACCAAGTACTTATTCAAAGGGCATACCACTTTGCATGCAACTCAATGCCACAAAGTTTGAGGTGCATGCAAAGTATTGTGACCATCAGATATGCTTTGCATGGTCGATCGAGCATTAAATACCGTTTTTGCCTTACTATCATGCACAACCATAAAAAAACACGGTCCTAGGTGTGTTATTCAAACAAGTACTTATCGGATGGGGGGGCCTCTTTGCACACAATTCAATACCACCTAGGTCAAGGTGCAGGAAAAGTATTGTGCCCATCGGATATGCTTTGCATGGTGAATCATGCATTATATACTGTTTTCTCCCTAGTGTTATGCACTACCTTCAAACAACGCGCTCCCAAATGTGTTATCCGAACAAGTACTTATGGTATCGGCATGCCACTGATCATGCAACTCAATAGCACATAGGTTGAGGCATATGCAAAGTATTTTGCCCATTGGATATGCTTTGCATAGTTGATCATGCATTATACACCATTTTTTTCCTAGTGTTATGCACAACCGTCAAAAAACGCACTCCCAGGTGTGTTATCCAAACAAGTACTTATGGGATGGACATGCCACTTTGCATACAAGTAAAAAAAACCTATGTTGAGGCATGTGAAAAGTATTGTTCCCATCGGATATGCTTTGCATTGACGATCAAGCATTAAGTTCCGTTTTTGCCTACGTATGATGCACATCGATCAAAAAACATGCTCCTAGGTGTGTTATCTGATCAAGTACTTATCGGATGGCCACACCACTTTGCAAGAAACTTAACACCACCTAGGTTGAGGTGCATGCATAGTGTTGTGACCATCAAATATGCTTTTCATGGTCTAGCAAGCATTAAACACTGTTTGTGCCTCAGTGTCATGCACAACCATAAAAACACACGGTCCTAGGTGTGTTATTCGAACAAGTGTTTATTGGATGGGGGTTCCACTTTGCACGCAAGTCAATACAACCTGGGTTAAGGTGCGTGCAAAGTATTATGCCCATTGTCTATGCTTTGCATTGTCAATCAAGCATTAAACACTGTTTTTGCCTTAGTGTCATGCATTGTCAATCAACCGTAGAAAAACACGGTCATAGGTGTGTTATTCAAACAAGTACTTATGGGACTCTTATGGGATGGGTGCGCCACTTTGCATGTAAGTCAATACCACCTATTTGGAGGTGTATGCAAAGTATCATGCCCATCGAATATGATATGCATTGTCAATCAAGCATAAAACACTATTTTTGCCTTAGTGTCATGCACAACCATCAAAAAACACGGTCCTAGGTGTGTTATTGAAACAAGTACTTATCGGATGGGGATGCCACTTTGCATGCAAGTCAAGTTCAACTGGGTTGAGGGTTGTACAAAGTATTGTGCCCATAGGATATGCTTTGCATGGTACATCACATATTATACACCGTTTCCTCCCTAGTATTATGCACAACCGTTAAAAAACACGCTCCTAGGTGTGTTATCCAAACAAGTACTTATGGTATGGGCACGCCACTTTGCATGCAAGTCAATACCACCGATTTTGAGATGTGTACAAAGAATTGTGTCCATCAGATATGTTTGCATGGTTGATCGAGCATTAAATACCATTTTTGCCTTAGTGTCATACACAACCGTCAAAAAACACCATCCTAGGTATGTTATTCGAACAAATACTTATCGGATGAGGGCTCATCTTTGCACACAAGTCAATACCACCTAGTTTGAGGCATAAGCAAAGATTTTTTCCCATCGGATATGGTTTGTATGGTCTGAAATCACGCATTATACACTATTTTTCCCCTAGTCTTATGCACTACCGTCAAAAAATGCGCTCCCAGGTGTGTTATCCAAACATGTGCTTATGGTATGGCTGCGCCACTTTGCAAGCGACTCAAGACCACATAGGTTGAGGCATATGCAAATTTTTGTGTCCATCGTATATGCTTTGCATGGTTGATCATGCATTATATACCGTTTTTCCCCTAATGCTATGCAGAACCGTCCATGTGTGTTATCCGAACAAGTACTTATGGGATGGGTGCGCCACTTTTCATGAAAGCCAATACCACCTATGTTGAGGTGCGTGCAAAGCATTGTGCCCATCGGATATGCTTTGCATTATCGATCAAGAATTAAGTTCCATTTTTGCCTAAGTGTGATGCACATCCGTCACAAAACACGCTCCTAGCCTCTAGGTGTGTTATCCGATCAAGTACTTATTGGATGGCCACGCCACTTTGCATGCAACTAAATACCACCTAGGTTGACATACTTGCATAGTATTGTGCCCATCAAATATGCTTTGCATGGTCTATCAAGCATTAAACACCGTTTGTACCTCAGTGTCATGCACAACATAAAAAGAACACGGTCGTACCACATTGCACGAAAGTCAACATGACCTAGTTTGAGGTGCGTACATAGTATTGTTCCCATTGGATATGCTTTGCATTGTTGATCACACATTAGACACCATTTCCTCCCTAGTGTTATGCAGAACCGTTAAAAAACACGCTCCTAGGTGTGTTATTCGAACAAGTACTTATGGGATGGGCACGCCACTTTGCATGCAAGTCAATACCACCTAAATGCGTGCAGAGTATTGTTCCCATAGGATATGCTTTGCATTGTGGATCAAGCATAAAACACCATTTTTACCTTAGTGTCATGCACAACCATAAAAAAACATGGTCCTAGGTGTGCTATTAGAACAAGTACTTATCGGATGGGGGATCCACTTTGTACGCAAGTCAATTAATACTAGGTTGATGTGCATGCAAATATTTTTTCCCATCAGATGTGCTTTGCATGGTCGATCACACATTCTACACTGTTTTTCCCCTAGTGTTATGCACATCCGTAAAAAAACACGCTCTTAGGTGTGTTATTCGACCAAGTACTTATTGTCAAATGGGCATGCCACTTTTCATGAAACTTAATACCACCTATTTTGAGGCACATGCAAAGTATTTTGCCAATCGGATATGCTTTGCATGGTCGATCAAGCATTAAATACCATTTTTGCCTTAGTGTCATGCACAGCCGTTAAAAGCCACGATCCTAGGTGTGTTGTATTATGTCCATCGAATATGCTTTGCATGGTCAATCATACATTATACACCATTTCCCCCCTATTGTTATGCACTACCGTTAAAAATTGCACTCCCAGGTGTGTTATCTGAACAAGTACTTATGGTATCGGCTCGGGGGGGTCACTATGTATAAACCCTCTATATCACGTGCATTCGAGGCCTATATTTAAAGTCCCTTATCTGTAAAAAATTTCATGAATAAAATGTACCCCTTTTCTATACAAATCTGTAAATTTTTTCCAAAACTATTTTAAATAGTCCCTTATGTATATTTATTTCTGTAAATTTTAGAAATAAAAAAAATCCTTCTGTTGAACTCACGTGATAGGGTTACATATGATGAGTGACCCCCCCGAGGGTATCGGTAAGTACTTATGGTATCGGTGCGCCAATTTGCATGCAACTCAAGAACACATAGGTTGAGGCATATGCAAAGTATTGTGCCCATCGGATATTATTTTCATGGTCGATCACACATTATACACCATTTTTTCCCTAGTGTTATGCACAACCGTCAAAAAACGTGCTCCCAGGTGTGTTATCTGAACAAGTACTTATGGGATGGGCATACCACTTTGCATGCAAGTCAATACCACCTATGTTGAGGTGCGTGAAAAGTATTGAGCCCATCAAATGTGATTTTCATTGTCGATCAAGCATTAAGTTTTGTTTTTGCCTAAGTGTGATGCACATCCATCAAAAAACATGCTCCTAGGTGTGTTATCCGATCAAGTACTTATTGGATGGCCATGCCACTTTGCATGCAACTAAAAACCACCTAGGTTGAGGTACATGCACACTATTGTGCCCATTAGATATGATTTGCATGGTCTATCAAGCAAGCATTAAACATCGTTTGTGCCTCAGTGTCAGCACAACCATAAAAGAACACAGTCTTAGGTGTGTTATTTGAACAAGTGCTTATAGGATGGGGGTGCCACTTTGCATGCAAGTCAACATGACCTGGTTTGAGGTGCGTACAAAATATTGTGCCCATTGGATATGCTTTGCATTGTCGATCAAGCATTAAACACCGTTTCTGCCTGAGTGTCATGCACAACCATTAAAAACACGGTCTGAGATTTGTTATTCAAAAAACTACTTATGGGATGGGTGCGCCATGTTTCATGTATGTCAATACCACCTAAATTGAGGTGTTTGCAAAGTATTGTGCCCATCAGATATGTTTTTCACTGTCGATCAAGCATAAGACACCTTTGTTGCCTTAGTGTCATGCACAACCATCAAAAAACATGGTCCTAGGTGTGTTATTCAAATAAGTACTTATTAAATGTGGTTGCCACTTTGCATACAAGTCAAGTTCAACTAGGTTGAGGCGCATGCAAAGTAGTGTGCCCATCGGATATGCTTTGCATGGTCGATCACACATTATACACCATTTTCCCCCTACTATTATGCACATCCGTAAAAAAGCACGCTCTTAGGTGTGTTATCCGACCAAGTACTTATTGAATTGGCATGCCAATTCACATGCAACTCAGTACCACCAGGTTTGAGGTGGGTGCAAGGTGTTGTGCCCATAGGATATGCTTTGCATGGTCGATCGAGCATTAAATACTATTTTTTCCTTAGTGTCATGCACAACCATCAAAAAACACAGTCCTAGGTGTGTTATTCGAACAAGTACTTCCTCTTTTCACACAAGTCAATACCACCTACATTGAGGTGGGGTCAAAGTATTGTGCCCATCGGATATGATTTGCATGATCAATCACACATTATACACCGTTTTCCCCCTAGTGTTATGCACTATTGTCAAAAAACGCGGTCCTAGGTGTGTTATCCAAGCACTGATACTTATGGTATGGGTGCGCCACTTTGCATAAAACTAAATACATCATAGGTTGAGTCATATGCAAAGTATTTTTCCCATCGGATATGCTTTGCATGGTCGATCATGTATTACACATCGTTTTTTCCCTAGTGTCATGCACAACCGTCAAAAAACATGCTCCCACGTGTGTTATCCGAACAAGTACTTATGGGATGGGCGCTCGACTTTGCATGCAAGTCAATACTATCTATGTTGAGGTGCGTGCAAAGTATTGTGCCCATCGGATATGTTTTGCATTGTCGATCAAGCATTAAGTTCCGTTTTTGCCTAAGTGTGATGCACATCCGTCAAAAAGCATGCTCCTAGGTGTGTTATCCGATCAAGTACTTATCGGATGGGCACACCACTTTGCATGCAACTCAATACCACCTAGGTTGTGGTGAGTGCATAGTATTATGCCCATCAGATATGATTTGCATGGTCTATCAAGCATTAAACACCGTTTGTGTCTCAGTGTCATGCACAACCATAAAAAAACATGGTCCTAGGTGTGTTATTCAAACCAGTGCTTATCGGATGGGGGTGCCACTTTGCACGCAAGTCAATAAAACCTGGTTTGAGTTGCTACAAAGTATTGTGCCCATTGGATATTGTTTTCATTGTCGATCAAGCATTAAACACCATTTTTGCCTTAGTGTCATGCACAATTGTTTAAAAATATGGTCCTAGGAACGTTATTCGAACAAGTACTCATGGTATTGGTGCACCACTTTGCATGTAAGTAAATTATACCTAGGTTGAGGTGAGTGCAAAGTATTGTGCCCATTAGATATGATTTGCATTGTCGATCAAGCATAAAACACCATTTTTGCCTTAGTGTCATGCACAACCATCAAAAAGCACGGTCCTAGGTGTGTTATTGAAACAAGTACTTATTGGATGGGGAAGCTACTTTTCACGCAAGTCAAGTTCAACTAGGTTGAGGTGAGTGCAAAGTATTGTGTCTATCGGATATGCTTTGCATGGTCAATCATGCATTATACACCGTTTCCCCCCTAGTGTTATGCACATCTGTCAAAAAACATGCTCTTAGGTGTGTTATCCTACCAAGTGCTTATTTAATGGGCATGCCACTTTGCATGCAACTTAATACCACCAAGTTTGAGGTGATTGAAAAGTATTTTGCCCATCGGATATGCTTTGCATGGCCAATTGAGCATTAAATACCATTTTTCCCTTAGTGTCATGCACAACCATAAAAAAACACAGTCCTAGGTATGTTATTCAAACAAGTACTTATCGGATGGGGACGTCACTTTGCACAAAATTCAATACTACCTAGGTTGAGGTGTTTGCAAAGTATTGTTCCTATTGGATATGCTTTGCATAGTCAATCATGCATTATACACCGTTTTCCTCCTACTGTTATGCACAACCATAAAAAAATGTGCTCGCAAGTGTATTATCCGAACAAGTACTTATGGGATGGGTGTACCACTTTGCATGCAAGTCAATACCACCTAGGTTAACGTGTGTAAAAAGTTTTGTGCCCATCAGAGAAATGTAGATGCAATAATATTAGCAAATTCTCGATATGTGTGTATGTGTGTGTGTGTGTGTGTGTGTGTGTGTTTGTGTGTGGCAAACAATTTTGATACAACAAAGTAAACACCTCATCCACCAATCATGCACTTCATACCTTGAGTATTGTATCAAAATAAACACTGAAATAAGCTTGTTGATGATGAGGATAAATACACCCTTGAATAAAAGCATAGTTATTGTATGACCACGATAGGCTCGCTTTGACACCTATGATTTTGCTAGCATGTAAGTTTGCAAATAGTATAAAAAATAGTATAATAATATATAAATAGTTTGCAAATGTGGGATGTCTATCATGGTAGTTAGGCAGCAAGATCTGGTTGTGTAGAAACATAGTGAGGGAAGGGATGTATATACTTATTTTGTGTAGTGAGGACATGGGATGATCTTGTTTGGATTTTTGGGAGCGAGCATGCTTTTCATGAAGAACTTAGAAAACTTATATGATCCCTTTTTATTGTTTACAATAATTAGCAAAAGATTATATCATAACCATTTAGATCAAACCAAATGTACAACACATGGCTCAAGGAGAGCTCAAGAAACCAAAATATTATCCCTTTATATATGGAAGGTGAGTAATGGGAAGTGGAAGTGAGAATGGGGAGGGAGGAGTGGGATGGAAGAGGGGGACTTTATAGGGGAGTAGGATAATAAGGGAGTGGAATGAGTGAGGGGAGTTAATAGGGGATGGAAAAAAGGAGGGTGGGATGGCAAAATGTGGGATTTTGGGAAATGGAAGGGTGGGATGGGGAAATTGGAGGAGCAGGGACGTGGTGGAAATGTGGGATGGGAGTGGTGGCAATGGGGGAGGCAGAAGAAATGGATGGGGGGGAGGGCCAATGGAAGAAAATCCTTCAGACTTTTTTTTTCCCAAGGACCTATCCTACAGAGTGAACAGCATTGGGGAGGTTATATAGGACAATGATAGAAAGGCGGTCACAAGATGCATGAGGAGGTTGGTGAGCACCCAATTCCCCAATTATATATTTAAACCTTAGAACCAATAAGACAATAAAGCCAAGGAGGCGATCATAGATGCCCTCAAGAGACAATTTCCATATGAGTTTGATTGAAATTCTATCCTTATATGCATGGGGGAGCTCCTTACATCTTGTAGATATGAATTAAGGGATGAAGTTAAGAATGGATAGCACAAGCCAGGGTGGGCAGACCCAAAGGATTGGAAGAGAGCAAAGAAGGATTATAAGGAGAATCCAGATGCGTTTGAGCCTCAGTAGAGGGCGACAAGGATACACCTTGAGATCGTAGGTCCTTTGCACCTTGGAAGCAATGGCAGACTCTGCAACAAGGCATGGGTGGTAAGTATATATTTATCTTCTACTAGATTTCTAATATGTTCGATCGCTCAAATGTCTTGTCATTCATATCTAGCTAATTGAATTTGGATCCACAAGAATGTGTGATTGGAAGGCCTCCATACAACGAGAAGTACAAAAGGGCATGCAAAATTGGAGTTTAAGAAATGGTTTAAAGAGAAGGAGAAAGAAGGAGTCCATATTGATTGGGAAAGGGTGGCGGTGCATCATGTGAGTATACCCTATTCCTCTTAGTTATTGTTTGACTATCACCATTGTCTTACAATCGATGCTCTTAGTTTTTCTAACTTGTTTCATTCTTAGGAAGGCATGTTCAACCCATTCGTAGATCCTTAAAGAGAGACTGGATCTCAAGGAGAAGCAGTTTGGGCTCGCAGAAGAGGAGGGCAAGGGATCGGGCACATGTAGAGAGATTGAGGGCGAGGAGGACGCATGCAAAGAGATCAAGGGCAAGGAGGGCAAGGAGGACGAGGACGAGCAATAGTAGGATATGACATTTAGTCGTTTAGTATTTTAGCACTTCTGCCCTTTTGTAGCAGATTACTTAAGCAGATTTTCCATTTTGGAGTTCGGCACTTTTGCCATTTTGTAGAGCATTACTTCGGCCGATTTGCTATTTTGTAGCACATTGCTTTGGCACATTTGCCATTACTTTGTAGACCTTTGCAAATTTGTGATATACACCTCTACATTTGTAACATTTAATCATGACTTTAATGGAAAAAAAATTATGTGGGGCAAGATGGGATTACAACAAGCCCCATCCTGCCCCACAAATTTTTTTTAAGGCTTCTGTAAAAACGTCGGTATATACCGATGCCTGTACCAAAACTTCAATGTCGATATATATCGATGCCCACACCGTTGTCAGGCATATTTTATCGAAGGTGACACCGACTCCCACACCAACGGTTTCTTTGAACATCCACACTGACAGACGTTCTGACACTTTCCACTTGTTTTTAAAAAAAAACCCTTCGTATTTAGCGTCAATATCGGTGTCAAAAATCGGCCAGTATCTTGTAGTGATGGGACTGAAAGTAGGTATCCACAAGATCCGGCTTATGCTCCATGGTTTGTGCCAGAATTGTATGCTAGTCTAAATACACATCCAAATCCGAAGGGTGCATGGGCACCAAAGTCACAGATTTCTTTGCTGGAGACATTGTAATCACACTCTTGGCTGATTGCGGGAACTCACTATGTAGGACTGATCCAAAGGAGCGAGCTACCATGGAAGCAAATTTGTAAGTGCATAGTTTCAATGTAAATGAGGATGTGACCCGTTGAGGAAATGAAGACGTGTTGTTGAACATAGGCTGCTTCTTTTTTGAGCTTGAACCATATGAACTGAATTTTTATTGCTAAATTTGTAATGTCTTGGGCTTGTACATATGGATTATTGAAGTTCTTGTAACATGTATCTTCAACTCTTGGAAGCATTGTCGGATTGAGATAGATTCCTGCTTGATTGTTATAACAATTTCTAACAGAGTTTCTATTTTATTTGTATCCTTCAACTTGCACAAGAATCTTGCTTCGCAATTGAAAATTTAGTATGTGTGATCCATGATAGCTGAAAATTCAAGCTATTCATCTTATTCAATTTAATCAAACATGCTCACTCCACAATTAAAATAGTTAGATAAATTCTCACATCCTGTAATTTGAATATGTAACTTATGATTAAATGTTTCAAGACCATGTCACCCATTGGTTATCATCAAGGTTATTAGATCTTCACTCACTCTCTCTTACCATGGCATCTTTGTTGCAACATTCAACACAAGCAACATACCAGTCGTCACAAGATTAAAATGTAAAGGGAAACATTAACCATCAAACACATAATGGATGTGACTCATGATGCCCTCCAATAAACAAGGAGAGATGAGGCATGCGTAATTGCCAACGCAAACCATGATCCACAAGGTTGCAAGGACAACCACATGAATATTGTGACATGAAGTTGGGGGTAATAAACTTCACGCACCTCTTCACTTCTTGCTACCTTCGAACTGAGTGATAGAGATACTCATCACTGGGAAAGGGACACTAAAAAGAAGCTTTCATACAAAGAGACCACACCATACTATCCTCCCTTATATGAGAGTGAAGATGGTAACATCCCAAGTGATGTTGTACTCAAGCATAGGGAGAAGGAAAGGATCAACAGAGGCCATAATCTTAGCAAGCTGGTCTGTGCCAAAGAGAAGAGCGATACGTTGTCAGCTCAACATGACATGAACTAATATATATCGAGGAGTTTGAAGGGGATGATTGGGTTGGATGGGTAGGTTCCAAGGAAACATTGCACCTCCTTCATAGACACCTTTACACTTAGCTCAAAACACTCTCCAAACTATCATAAGACATAGAGACCCATAACTTTCAGTAGACACATCATATAAAATATTCAATCACATATTGAGATGCAGCTTGAAATGCGCTTCGCTTTGATATAATTTTCGTAAGAAATAGAGAAGCGGTCAGAGAGAGATGGGCAGTTTACTGGATAGGTTTAGAAACTATTTGAAAAAGAAATAGTCACACACAGAGAGTCATATAGTTTTGGTTTGACATCTAATACAATGACTGAAGACATAGGATGATGCTCCTTGAAGAGAGCTTCGTGCTTGATATAAGTTTCGTCCGAATCAGACCACCGACCGAAAAGTTATGAGAAAAATACTGACAGGGGGTCAAACTGTCATGAAAAAAACACCTACTCCTTCTACTAGTGCCGACTTGGGAGAATACTACCTCCATGCTTAGACTTCATCAATGATACAAGTCCCATAGAGGTTACCTAAGAGGGAAAGAAGAGCCCCCTTTGTGGCTTGGGAAATAGATAAACCATGTATGTGCAATGAGCGGTTGAATAAACAACACTTTTGAGCATTTTGGACAAGAAAACAATGAAAAAAAGGGAAGAGACACTCAAGAGAGAGAACATGAAGTGACCTTCGTTACCAATAGAGTGAGGCTCCACTCCAATGCAACTCAAAATACTACAAGCACAAGGGAGAAGAAGAGGAGCGGAAGCTCCAAGACTACTCATAGAGAGAGAATGAACTAGAGAGAGATGGACTCAAGAGTCTACATAAGAGAATATCTACAAGAGGGAGAGAAGGCTCATAGAAGAGGCTTGAGGAGACTAGAGCTATAGCAACATGAGGCCTAATGGTGGAAGAGATCATGAATAAGGGAGAGGAGGGCTCCTTTTATAGAGATTTTATCACCCTCCACCAATTTACAATTACTGCTTATAGATTCCTTTCCCCATCAATCCCATAAGCCCGTATGTCACCATCCATGTCCTTTTTGGTTACTCTTACCATGTGTCCCATCAAAAGATGCTCCAGACTCTTAAAATATTGAGAAAGTCAAGAGTCTCTCCACATGGAGCCCATAGGGACCCTCTCTTTTCCATATGTCCACATCCTCCTTATTCCACATAGGAATTCTTGAAGGATTCCTCTTGACTCCACACTCCTCCACATGCCTTCCACATGCTTAGCATGTGGCCTCTCTTATATTATTGGAACACATGGACATGAGCCCACCTCTTTATATGACTCACTCTTCCTATTTTCTAAAAACCCCATAATATCCCATACACAAATAACTCTCACCCCATGCCAAGGTATTTATCATTCATACACATGGTATTTACAATGATCCATTCCACTCATCCTCTCAATCCCATACAATATCTGAGAAAATAGAAATAAGCTCGGGGGGATCACCCATCATATGTAACCCTATCACGTGAGTTCAACAGAAGGATATTTTTTATTTCTAAAATTTACAGAATTAAATATACATAAGGGACTATTTAAAATAGTTTGGGAAAAAATTTATAGATTTTTATAGAAAAGGGGTACATTTTATTAATGGAAATTTTACACAGATAAGGGATTTTAAATATAGGCCTTGAACGCACGTGATATGAGGGTTTATACATATTGAACCCCCCGAGGAAATAAGTGAGAGCCACTAAGCTATCACTTGATACTCAAACTCTTATAAACAAACATAGAAGAAAAAAATACCAATGCCAAATAAAAAATATCAATTTTTGGTGTCACATCTTTCCCCCCCCAGTAGATCGTCTCTAGGGACAGAGAGGGTCTGCTGGCCCTCAAGGTGGTCGAGCATAGAAGAATTTAAGGCGATACTCATTGGTGCGTTCGGGTATCACCATGCTGTCAACATCCTCAAGCTGATAGGTTCCATTGGTGACATTCATATACATCCTTATGGTGACGTGGCCAAAAGTAACGTGCATTAAGAATTCTCCTAGTTGTGCTCGCTGAAGCAAAATGACCGGAGCATTCATGACACATTTCTAGGATTCTCCTAGTCTCCATGGGATGGACCACCCGACAGAGCACCTTGTCTTTTCCTAATTTATAAAGAATGTCATCAACACTAGTATAGGGACAAGCCTTCCTTACCAATCTCTTCTTCTGTTGTGGAGTTAACCCTTGAGGAAACATGCTTTCTTCCACATATTGTTGAACATCTTGCAGTTCTGGCCATCCAGTGTCTAGCAAAGAAACCACCCCCCGGTCTTGTACTACAATGGCTTGAGTAGCTAACTCATCTGCCCTTTGATTTTCTTTTCTGTTTAATTGAACAAAGTTGCAAAAATTAAATTGACTACATAGTGCCATATCCTTTTGATTAAGCTCCTTCAAATGAGGACTTCTTGTCTTGTAATGGCCTTGCATTTGCTTTATAATAAGCTGAGAATCTCCTCTTACTTCGAATTCTTTAACTTGACTTTGAAGACAACCCTCCAAACCAAGAATCAAAGAATTATACTCAGCTGTATTGTTAGTTGTGATACCTGGAAGCTCTTTTACTCTTGCCCACACTTCTTGACCTTCAGAATTCATCAAGACTATCCCCTCGGCTCCTTGTTGGTGTGAAGGACTAAAAGCCCCATCAAAATACAAGACAAAAGCTGTTGGTGGTGTCTCCCTTTCATCATTAATGTCCTCCTTATATTTCTTTTCTTCTCTTAGATCTTGCCGTCTTATGAGCAAATCTGCCATAGTGGACCTAGTGGTATTTTCAGTGACAAAAGAGAAAGAGGACTCTTGAAGCTCTGACAACCATTTTGCAAATCTCCCCCTAGGATTAGGCTTGCAAACTAGATATGCTAATACAGACTAAGAGGTAAGGAAGAAAAATGGCCAAGGTAATAAATAGGAGCGAAACTTTCTGACTGAAAACACCAAAGAGAGGGCTTGCTGCTCCATTTCTTCATACCTTGTTTCCACCTCTGTAAGCTATCGGCTGGCATAATAGATGGGTTGCATTCTACCTGCCTCTCCTTTTTGTAGCAATACAGCACCAACTGAATGCAAAGATACACTTGGATTTACATAGAAGTCTTGAGACCAATCAAGGGGCTTCAATATTGGGCCCTTACTCATGGCCTCCTTAAGTTGCTGAAAAGACTCTTGTTACTCCACACTCGATTGGAAAGAAACTCCTTTTCTTGTCAACAAGTTCATGGGATGCACTATCTCTGTGAAATCATCACAAAAGCATTGATAATACTTGCTTTTTCCTAGAATTCTGCAAACACCAGTGACACTCTCAGGACTTGGCAATGCCATGATTGCTTGAACCTTGTTAGGATCCCATTTGCAGGCCTTCTTCAAACACAATATGCCCTAACAAGACTACTTTTCTTTGAGCCAAATGACAATTGCTAGGATTTAGACACCCTTTTGCTTCATCAATCCTACTAGCTAAGGCCATCTTTAACTTCTCCATGTGATCTATGCACCAAGAATAAATGCAAAAATCATCCAAAAACACCCTTATGAACTTTCCCAAGTGAGGCTCAAGGACTTGACTCATGAACCTTTGAAATGTAGCTGGTGCATTGGTCAACGCGAAAGGCATGACTTTATAAGCAAAACCTCCCCAAGGTGTGACAAATGATGTCTTCTTTTGATCTTCCTTCCGAATGAGAATTTGAAAGTACCTAGAATACCCATCACATATAGAATACATCTCATGCCCTGCTACTTGGTCTAGTATTTCATCTTGGAATGGTGAAGGAAAATGATCTCTCTTACTGCGTGCATTCAAAGGACGAAAGTCCACACAAACCTGCCACTTATTTCCTTTCTTTGGTGTGACAACTACAGGAGATATCCATTTTGAATCATCAATAGGAAAGATGAATCCCACCCCAAGTAGTTGTGTTACCTCTTTCTTTAGTGCCTCACCTTGGATCACCCCCAATCGCCTTAATCGTTGCACAACTGGCTTACTTTCTGGCTTCAACTCAATCTTGTGCTCCACAAGAGAGACTGGTCGAACCTATGAATAGCTTGTTGCAAAGAGATATGGGAAATCATCTAGCATATCCAAGTACTGGAGCTTCTCACTACCTAATAGAGAATCACCAAGAAGCTCTTTATTGCGTTGGCATCATTTAGTGTGCTCCACATGCTCCACATGAAGTGTCTCTATAGGATCTTCTTGCACCACCACCTTGTTCCTTCTTGACTCATCCCGATCAGCACCAAGACAAAGACCAAAGGCCACTTCCTTCCACCTCACCCTCTGAGCTGGACTCCTCGAAGCTACGCCCTATCTCTTCTTCTTCATCAATTAAGTCAGAGCTCAACTCTCTGATGTTGAAGACTCCTCCTTGACAACTTCCTTTTTATGGCTTCTAATGTTGTAGCGCACCTTCTTATCATTTTCGTGCAAAATCAATTCTCCAGTATCCCACTTTTGAATAGCCTGCACCTTGCATAGCCAGGGCCTTCCCAAAATCAATGGATAGGCACGTGCATCTGGCTTGGTAAGGATCACTTGAAAAGTAGTTGGCACAAAAATTCCACATACATCCACTTTTAGATTCTTCACAACTCCCAAGGTCTTTACCCTAGTGTTGTCAGGAAATTTGATACGATAAGAAGAGGTAGTACTAGACTATTTTAAATCAGCATCTATCATGGTCTTCTCACTCATGACATTAATCGATGCACCTCCATCAATGTACACATTAGAAATCACTCGACCATCAATGATCACATCAACCATAGGTACATCATCACCAACATCCATATCTACCTTTTGAACAATAGGAATGGAACTTTTCTTCTTTTTCTTCTTTGACACTCTTGTGCTTGCTAGATTTCCCCATTCTTTCCGTAGTTTTGGAGACAAAGCAAGTAATTGATGAAAGGTGATATGAGCTTCCTTTTCTTTAAGTTCGGACAACAAGTCATAGCTTCCATTGCCTTGTCCTAAAGAAAATTCTGACTGGCTAATTCTCCTTCTAGATGCCTTCTTTTTCTTACTACGGTGTTCCTCTTCTTGATGTTTCTTATCTACTTCTTCCTTGCTTTCTTATTCTTCTTTTGCTTTACCATGCTCCCATTTAGCCATCATTACCTCTCTTTCCTCATCCCCTGAAGAAGCTTCTAACAAGGATACTTGTTTTTCTTCTTTCTTTCTCAATCTAGGACACTCAAGGAAATAGTGACCTTTTTTATTACATTCATAGCAAGTGACCCCACTCTTAAGGCACAGGGTGATACAAACAAGCAAAAAAAGAAGGGCATCTGTCATTATTACAAGAAGCCAGGTCATTATATTGGAGAGTGCAAGAAGCACATAGCCAAAGAAAAGAAAAGGGATTCCGGTATGGCTGTATTAGATGCATCAGGTCCACATTGCCGTGATGGAGGAGATGTTGTAGCCAACTTGATTGAAGAGCACTATGCCTTTTTGACTTGCACTTTAGATCTTTCAGTGGGTAGTTCAGATACTACAGCCACTAATGATGATGACCCATATGCTTTTTTGACTTGCAGTTACGATCCTTCAAAGGATGAATGCTCTTTCAGTGTTAATGAGACACTACATACTTGGTATTTTGATAGTGGTGCTTCAAAGCACATCACTTCCAAGAAAAAATTGTTTGTAACTGTGCATTCTTCACCCACCAAGAAGAAGGTCACTTGTGCAAATAATTCTTCTTATTCAGTGTGTGGAGTGGGAGATATTATTCTCACATCCACTGATGGCACATATTTTAGAATTTTCAGATGTACTCTATGTGCCAGGTATAAAGAAGAATTTGCTTTTAGTGTCCTCACTCAATAGAGGAGGATTTCAGGTTGTTTTTGATGATGACAAGTGTGCAGTCAAAGACAAAGAAAATGAATATGCTTTGAGGTTGTCTGGCACTTTGTATCGAGGTCTTTTTCAGCTTGATTTATATGAAAAAAGATCCCATCTTGCATTATCAATTAGCACTCCCACTGTTGCGATGCACAATGCGGAGTTATGGCATGCCAGGTATGGGCACATGAGCTATGGCAGCTTAATGAAACTTCAGAGGCATGATATGGTTGATGCATTACCTCCTTTGGAGTCGCCTCCTCCTCATGCATGTGAAGGTTGCATTCTTGGCAAAATGCATAGGCTTCCCTTCAAGAAGGATGGTGCAGTGAAAGCTACAAGAAAATTGCAGCTTATTCACAGTGATGTCTGTGGTCCCATGAGGACACCTGCTTTTGGGGTTTATCTCTATTTTGTTACATTCATAGATGACTTTACCAACTACACTTGGGTCTATGGTCTCAAGGCAAAATCAGAAGTGTTTATGCATTTCAAACACTTTGTGGCTATGGTTGAAAATGAGACAGGACTCAAGGTGCAAACACTTCGCACAGATCGAGGGGGGGAGTACATGTCTCATGAATTTGAGACATTTTTGAAAGAAAAAGGCATTATGCATCAGCTTACAGTGAGGCTTACACCTCAACAGAATGGCAAAGCTGAGCGGAAGAATCGCATCACCATGGAAATGGATAGATGCATGCTCACAAGTAAGAAATTGCCTCACTGGTTTTGGCTGGAAGGCCTCATGTGTGCCAACTATATTACAAAGGCTTTGAAGACAATCACTCCCTATGAAGCATGGCATGGGAGAAAGCCTTCAGTGGACCACTTCAGAGTTTTTGGTTGTGTTGCATATGCCCACGTGCCTGTGGAGTTTAGACACAAGTTGTCAGATAAGGCACTAAAATGCATTTTTGTGGGATATAGTTCACAAAGCAAAGGCTATCGTCTCTACAATCCTGCTACACGCAAGATTTTTGTCAGTAGAGATGTCATATTCTCTGAAAATTCTGCACATACAAATGATGAATTTCTGATTTTGGCCTTTTCCCAAAACAGTCCCGCATTGGTTGCACCAGACTCTTAGGGAGAGTAGGCTTGAAGCTCCATTGCCTGGCAGAACTCGCAGTGCAGTAAGGCAGATGGAGGGAGCTCATTCAGTTGAATAAGCTTATGCAGGTACTCTTCTTGATGAGGAGGAGCCTGAGACATTTGAAGAAGCAAAAGATAATGTGCATTGGATGAATGCCATGCACGATGAGTTGCAGTCCATTCATAAAAATCAAACTTGGGATGTTGTGGATTTGCCACCAGGTAAAAATGCCATAGGTACAAGGTGGGTTTTCAAAGTCAAAACAAAGCCAAATGGATCCATTGATCAGTACAAGGCAAGGCTGGTTGCAAAAGGATATGATCAGAAAAAGGGCATAGATTATGAGGAGACTTTTGCTCCTACATCCAGGGTGACAACCATCATGTCAGTTATAGCCATGGCTACAAATTTTGAATGGAATGTGTTGGGATATCTCAAGGTGTATGCCTCAGGCACACCTTGGTTTCTATGTGTGAGTGCTAGAGGCACAGTTAGGTGCCCATAAGCACAGTTAGGTGGTGGTAAGCCACATAGGATGATTGAGAGAATCTAGGAGCAGATTGAGGAGATGATTGTGGAGCTCTGAAGTCATCAGTGATGTCAGTGAGCATGTAAGAGGTACCTACATAAGGACCTCACTCTTCTTCATTCTATATGCAAGTATTCTGAGTTTGTGTTCACTCTATTCTTTCCTTTCAGTTTACCAACATGGTATCAGAGCCCTTTGATCCCCCTTGATCCCATTTTTGCCACATTATCATCTTCTTCTCCATCTTCTTCTTCACCATCTCTTCCCCTTCTTCCCAAATTTTGCTAAAGCCTGTTCTCCTCTGTTTCTCTGCCATTCTCCAAGCCCTTCCTGCTAGAGATACATCTCGAAGGGGCGAACCCTTGGCTCCAAGGAATTAACGTATCATCGCCGCTTGCATGAAAATTGGCGACTCTCTTTCCTGCGTTTTCTCTGAGACTGCTTCATATTTCTCTAATCCCTTTCAGAGGGAGCTTCTCCATATCTTGAGCTATCCTGTGCTGAAATCTGAACAGCAATGGCTGCATATTCAAGGTGAAAACAGAGAAAAACCAGTCGAAATTGAAGAGGCAAGCTATGGCGCTCTGACGCGGATTTGCACCCCTTCTCCTCAGTGGACCTTTTGTGGTATATGAGCTTTCTTTTCCCTCAGAAACCCCCTTTTTCTTTGCTTTGGAGAGTGAGATACAAGCCTCCAAGTTCAGTCCTCTGTTTTTGACAGTTTTGACAAGTTTTTGAAAGTGATGCTACATAAGATGCTACTTTAGCATTTCTGAGTTTTTAAAGTTTTGAATAGCATCAGTACAACTGTGGCTTCAGCTTTGATTTGAGTTGCTATACTTGGTTTTGATTGGAAAGCTTTCATTTAGCAACCTCTGTGAAGCATGTAAGAAAAAGCATCATTGATTGAAATTTGGTCACAAGTCTTTGCTACATCAAATGCTTATATTTTGAAGCCTTTCAGTTGTTATTCTAGCCTTGTAAGAGAGAAGACACTGCCCAATACCTGGGTTGGTAACACTCAATGTTCCATGCCCTGGATTTGCTATGAGACTTCCCTCTTTCTTGGGACTTCCCCCTGAACTGTGATCTGCCCCTTTGCACATTTAAGGCTACATCCTGCTTGTTGCCATCCATAGACTTCCGTCTAATCTCCTCGGCCAACAAGTTACCCATAACATCATCAAATTTCAGTACTCCACCAGGTGCAGAGTTACTGACAGCTGTACGAAAGGTATCCCATGAGGATGGCAATGAACATAAGAGAAATATTGCCTTAGTCTTCGCATCAAAATTCATCTTCTGAGCCTGAAGCTGGCTGAAAATAATATTGAATTCATTCAAGTGAGAAGCAATGGAGACCCCTTCCTTCATCTGCAACTCAAACAACCTCTTCATGAGGTAAACTCTATTAAAGGCAGTTTCCTTTTCATAAGTGGCACATAGTTTCTTCCACAAATCTTCCGTATTCTGCTCATTTACTACTGTGAAATAAACTGACTTTGCAAGATGAAGTATAATAGTAGATTTTGCTAATGCATCCAACTCATTCCAATCATCCTCAGACATATTTGCAGGCTTAGCTTCAATCCCTGCCAAGGGTTTAATCTGCTTCTTTTGAATAAGCACATCCCTTATTTGTTCTTTCCACAAAGAGAAGTTTGTCCCATCAAACTTTTTAATGCTAAAAAACTCCTTTTTAGACATGGAAGAGGATGCCATGATGCAAATGAAGCAAAAATACCCAATGCTAGTGCCTACAAGAGAGAATCACACCAAATACCTCGGGGGGGTCACTATGTACAAACCCTCTACGTGCGTTCAAGGCCTATATTTAAAATCCCTTATCTGTAAAATTTTTCATTAATAAAATGTACCCCTTTTCTATACAAATCTGTAATTTTTTTCCAAAACTATTTAAAATAGTCCCTTATGTATATTTATTTCTGTAAATTTTAGAAATAAAAAATATCCTTTTATTGAACTCACGTGATAGAGTTACATATGATGAGTGACCCCCCCAAGCCAAATACCAGGTGCACCCAAATGTGTATGCCACAATAGAGTGAAATATCACCAAAAATCATGTCTCAAAGCATCTGACTCATGTGCATATACTATGCATCCATATGAGCAAATCTGGCCCAAAAGAAAATGCCAACTGCAATGGCAATCCAAAATGCCAATAGGTGCCAAATGGCTCAAGCATAGACACTGTCCATGGGCATATGCATTAATAATATCTCATCCAAGAGAGCATAACACTATCAGTGCATCACTTGCAATGTGTCAAAGCTATCCCTCAGCATAATATAGCATCCATGTGCAAAGCGTCCATAAAAATAGCATCCCATAAGGCAATTTGGGCCTATCAGTGCATCCAATAAGGATCGCAATGCATCCATATGGCCTATAAATCATCCACTGCAACCCAATGCACACCACAAATGAGCGCACACTGCTCAAACTGCAACCAAAGTGATCTGCATAAGGTATGCTCAAGAAATCATAGTCCCACGGTAATGACCACTACTGAAAATAGAACCTGAGATGCCTCAAAACATGGGCGCCATTGCATAATCGGACTTAGCAAGAAAATTTGCAAATATCTCTCTTCTGCCGAAACTCCAAAATCCCAACCGATGAGTGAGAAATGGGAGTCAACACTTATCCACTGCCATGTGGCATAAATCTAAGGTTTCAAAACCTTAGAATGAAAAATGCATAACAGAGAGATGAAATCGAATACACAGAGATCTATAACTCTAAAAAGCCTCCACCGAATCGCGTAAGAACTGACAAGGAGAGGTTTTTGGGCGTCTGAAATGCAATGGGACAAACGGTTTTGGAAACCGTGGTCTCAATCACTGGGTCCAACACACGGACTGAAAAATGTTTTTGGAAACAGAGCTGTTTGTAAACTCCACCGAAGTGCGAATGATGAGCAACATAGAAGTTTTAGGACCTCCTGAGTTCACTGGAACTGACAAATCTGCAAATGGTTGCTCCAAACTTGAGTTCCAACACCCGGGCATAAAAACGCAAAAACTAACACAGTGAGTCAGAAATCCAATGAAATGATCCCAGATTCAAGAATGAAGGTGTTTCCAAGCTCTTGAAGTGAAGTGGACACCAAAAGCAAGCAATGGTTGCCTCTACAAGAGTCAATACAGAGTCTCTATCATCGAATGGAACAGGGAAAAGCTCAAAAAATGACTTTTTCTTTGAAAACACTTAACAGGCTCTCAAAACCACTTTGCAAAACCAAAGTGACTTTTCCAAAGGTTCCTCCAAGGTCTCTACACACTCGGATGCAAGTAAAGTCACCCACAAAGCTTCCCACAGAGCTTCTCCTTCTCCCACAGAGCTACTGAGCTTCAAGCATTCATGCACGCTCAGTTAGATCACCCGGGCTCTGATACCAGTTGAGAGTGCTCTCAACGGAAGTAAGAACGGAAGAGGGAGAGAGAGAGACAGAGAGCCACACAATTTTTGGTGGGTGCAGAACCACCCTAATCTTCTTTTTCATTCATTTATATATGTGTTTAAGTATAGTACATAACAGGGGTAAAGGCACATTGACCTTTAACCCCCACACTTTTGAACCCCAATCATGGATTACTTTTTTCACTTTTAAGCCAAGGTCATCCCAACAGTGTCCAATAGGCATGTTGAATTACAATAAAACTAATTGTATAATAAATACCACCTATAGAGATGACTGTGAAGAGAGTGGGAGAGAAGGAAGGAGTCTCGCTTGCAGCTTTGTCACATACACAATGGGGGAATATACACAAAGGTGGAGGCTGAAAACAGTTTTCCTTTTCTTAGTTGTGAAAGCCAAAAGAACTCTCTTAGTACAAAAGAATAGGTAAACCCTATATGTGGGTCTCAAACCAAACTCAGCTAACTAAGGTGGCATACTAACTGAGCCACTAACTAGAGTACATAAAGATAGCTGTCATCCAGCTATTATTCATGGATGGTGTACCAACCGCATCTACAGCTAACAAGTCGGTGACATAAATGCACAACGGTCACCCTGGCATATCACGAGTTGAGCTAGATATCTCAACAATGACAACATCCTATAACATACCTTTTGGTTCTACAAGCCATTAATCTTCCATACGTACTCAGAAGGGAGACTATTTGAAGGATTCAAACTTCAACCTCTTAGCAACTTCTTCAAAAATAATGTTTACTCTAGAGCCACCATCTACTATCACATAAATGCACAACGGTCACCTTGGCATATCACGAGTGGAGCTTGATATCTCAATAATGACAACATCCTATAACATGAAGTCATTACTACTAGCTTGCATGGTTATGCAATAACAATCAAATGCCAATGTTGTGGAGAAACCCATCTATTGTTTTGGATTTGCGCAGGTAGGTTAGTCACAATGGTTGGCGATTTAGGCCTTTAAGTGGTTTGGGTCTTCAATGGTCTCTAACCGATATTTGGTTCTTGTATGCATGATATATTACTAGCATTCTGTCTCTGTTCTTTCCATGATATATGAGCTATTGCTTCGAGATATACACAGAGTTACGTAGTATTGTGTGATCATCTTGTCGTGTTCTCTGCATTTTCCGATAAATGATGCACTATTTGTTCATTCTTATGTCCCCATAGCATCTGTGCTATATTATGATGCTACACATTGGTGATCACAATGCGCATTCTTACTATGCATGAAAGAAATTCGTGATCTGGTGAATAACCTACCTCTGATAGGGTGTTTTCAATCTCATGTCATCCGCTCCCTACTGCAGTCACACTTGCATTTGAACATCCATGATTTGCTTGCAAATTCAAGATTGAGAGGCACGCTTGTAGTTTTGACATCCTCGCACCATCATACAAGAGTGTTGATGCTAAATCTTACATCATGGTTTTATGCTCAGACATCTCCCATGGTGCCTTCACGAAAAGAATCCTCATGTTCGCCATACCCTTATCCTCCTCTAGAGGATCATCCTCAAGATCATCTTGATCGAACTGTAGTGGTGGTGCACATGCTCCCTCACTACTCTCCTCATCCTATATAATATAATGACACTAGGTCAGTGTGTGCAACAAGGACAAGGAATATAAATATCCATGAATCATTCAAATATCATTGGTTTACCGATGATGCACTAGCATGTTTGCCAATATCCTCTTCTAGGTGGCGTCTCTCTATACATCTGCAAGTGGTGCAAGACAATACAATGCTGATGACAAACCCCTCGCTTACAATGCATGCAAGGACAAGGCAATGTCTCATGAAGCCACTCCAAACTCCCAGGAGATGGACTCCTATCCAATGAGCTATCGTTACTCATCCTCTCCACTTGCACACATCCACAACCATCCCCCCAAGTCAAGAACACCCAAACACCTAAATCCCCCAAATCCACCAAATTCCCTCAAACCCCCTAATCCCCTCTCTTTCACCAAACACCCTAGGGCCTAAATCCACCCTAAATCTCTTCAAACACCCACTCGCCCCTCAAAATCTCCCAAGCCCCCCAAGGCCCCCCAAAAAACCCCTGTTTTGTCAGTATGGGCATTAGTATATACTTATGACCATACCAACATCCATACTAATGCTACTACCCGGGGGGTCCACTAGGGTTTATCGTATGGTACCACGTGAGTGTAAGGGAGGGGGGTTATATACAGGAAGGAAGGTACATTTTATAAGGTAAGGTCCCGTAAATAGGGGTTGATAAGGGGAATTTTCATATATTTATTGCACGCAGGTGACGTCTCCTTATTACTACTAGTGAATCCCTCGTGGGTGAATATGAGTTGATTGTGGAGGAGACTGTTGCTCCCTCCTAGTTGCTTCCTATATCTCTCTTCATGTTTTTCTTAATATGGTATCAAAGCTACCATTCGTTGCCTTCTGGTTGGCCATTGCTTGTGGAAGCCTGCGGGAGTGCTTCTCCTACTCTGAAGCTTCGAAGTGATGAGAAGAGATCTCGTTTTTTGGACTGAAGTAGCAATTTCCAGCTTTTGTTTGGCTTGGGAGCTGTCCAATTGATGTCTTCTTGCTAAGGGGAGATCGCTATTACCCATAGATTGCTCGTGGGAGATGTATTTTGACAAAACACAACTCGTTTTTATTGTTTGGGTGTGATAAAACGGAGCTGATCTCTTTTCTGGACAACTATTACTTGGTTTGAGCCAAGCAAGAGATATATACAGCAGTAAGAAGCAAAAACATCTCCAAACCTCATTGCCCAGCTCTCTGGAGGTTGTTTGTGAACGTCTCTCCAAACCTCATTACCCAGCTCTCTGGAGGTTGTTTGTGGCTGGAAAAAACTCTCCTACATCTCTCAAGTGAGGAGAACCTTCAGCTTGTAGATCTCGTTTTTTTGCTCCTAGACAGCTTTTGGAGACTTCAAAAGTGATATATGACTTGCTTTCTTCTTTTTCCAGCACCCCAAAGATTTGCTACATCCTCATACATCATTTTTGTGGAGTCTTAGTCTCTCTGTGAGCTACCAGGACTCCCATGTTCCTCTAAACACAAAAAGTGCTACTATTGTTTTTTTGTTCAAAAGTGATCAAATTGTCACTTTCGGGACTGTTTATTTCTCAAACTGTGTGGATTTGGATGCTGGTCTGAACTGACAAGTTGGAGGCAAGTATTGTGGAGGAACATTGCATGGAAGGTTGTGGACATCGGCACGCACACACGCAGAGGTTCAAGAGGAGATTGTAGCGGTAAGGCGTCACATTTGCAAATTTCAACCTGAGCTCCATCGGATGTGGACAGACCGACAACATCCTGCTTATAGTAGGGCAAGTGTGGAGATTGCCATGAATAACCTCATTTAGTGGTCTTGGGAGTGCATTTTGCACTTGTCTTCACAATAGGCATGCATGTGAACACATTCACAGGGTTCTCCTGATCCCTTGACACCAATGGCCTAGTTACATCAGAGGATGAGTGGCCCCGAGCATGGAAAAGACATGCCTCAGGGTTCCCCGGGTGAAACCAGACCATCGTTAGGGGATGCCTTCACATTCACACGCACCACCTCGTTTGTGCTTCGAGTTGCGGGTGGTGGTTTCTTTGAATGGATGTAGCGTGCAGCATCCTCGTCTCTGATTGCAGTCTCTGACTGCAGTTTTGGCGGCTTCACACAACCTCTTCAGTCAGGGATGACCATCCAAAGGTGGAGCGCCGATTGTGCCGCCTGTAGGAGGCGGAGCAATGGTGGGACAAGTCAAGTACATCAAGTTTTTGGGGAAGAAAACCAATGACCTTGATGCTCATGTTTGTCAGTTTGAGAAGGTCTTGTGGTTCTTGGCCACTCTGTCGTGCAGAGCCTCTCCTGCTTGCACTGCTTGTTCCATGACTGCTGTGAGTCCCATTTTGACCCAATCCACTGTAGCCAATGTCGTCTACAAATTACCAAGAATTCCAGAGTGGTACCACGGGTGGTGGGTACAATCCAAGAAGAAATTAGTAAAATCCAAGAAGTCAGATGACAATGATCTAGATTCGGACGATGAAAGTTCCGAAGAGAGCCCTGAAGAAACTGGTAGTGAGGAGTCCGACTCGAAAGCAGAGAAGAAGACCCAAAAAGCCTGTAAAGAAGAAAAAGTCACTCCAGGGACTTTTGGAGATGGATCGACTATCAAGGGTTTGAAAGGATTATGGTGCACTCACTGCCGTAATCCGGGACATTCAGCAATGGAGTGCGCGCTCAACGAGAAACGGTGTGTGATATGCTTGACCAACACCCACAATACAGCACGATGCCACTATAATGGTCACAATCAATTAGCAATTGGTCAACTGCAATGGCTAGCTTCTTGTGAGCAAGATCCGAGCACATCCTACATGCAAGAGGAACATCCACAATCGACGTTCCAATGAGGCGGTGGCCACGATTGCGGACGGTCGTGGGCAAAATTTTTTGAAAACATGTTTGTTATGTTTGGTAGAAGGCCATTGACAGAATGAATGCCCAGACACTTAAGAATGGAATCGGCAATGAGCGAAGCAGCAAAAGTTGATGGGGAAGATGCCGAGTACCTCCATGGTGCACATTGTGGAGGATGATCCATTGGTATGCCCGGAAATTAGTATAATCACTGGTGCCGGTACAAAGCTACAAGGGGCGACCAAAAAGAAAGGTGGCAAGATGCTGGATTGGTTAGTACAAGAACAAGTGCAACGTTAGCAGGCTCGAGATTTGGTGGCGGAGGGGCCCCCTTTGATGAAGATAGTTGAGCCAAAAAGGGCACTCGAAGGATCACGCACAGTGCAGATTGCTGATCCGACTGCTAAATTGGAGCTAGAGATTGCACAAGAAAAATCCAAATTTCATTAACCGGGAAATGGTCCAAAGGTAGTCGGAGTGGCTCCACTATTGGTGGCTGCGGGCAACTTCTCCACCACAAAGGAAGCTAGAAATGGAATTCATTCTGGAAGCACCTATCCAAATTTTGCTTGGGAGGTTGCTTAACTTGGTACCTAGATTCCATTGACAATTGTTGCAATCCCTTCACAAGGAGTCAGATCTAGAAGAGGTCGATATATGCCAACTTGATTCTTCTCCGGTACTAGCAGTTCCTCTCACGGATATGAGAATTCTGGTGATCATGGAAAAAGCACAAGGCTGGACGTTCGAGCAAGTTCTAGTTGACACAAGTTCTGGAGTCAACATCATCACCTTGAAGACATGCCAGGAAATGGGATGGATGTCATGGGAACCAGAGGTTTTGGAGTCAACATCATCACCTTGAAGACAAGCAAGGAAATGGGATGGATGTCATGGAAACCAGCGCCATTCCTAGTCCGCATGTGGCAAACCAACGTCGAGTTCAGCCCCACTGGGGATCTTGTGAGTGGTCATCTTGGAGGTGGCTGGCATCTCATTTGTCGTGTCATTTGTGGTGCTAAATGTGGATACCCCATCACCGGAATACAGTGTGCTCTTGGGCATAGGCCCTGGCTACACCAAGCAAAGGTCAAGCAGAATTGGGAGCATAATGTCATCTCTGTGCGGAGAGGTAAGAAGAAGGTACGAGTTGCGATGGGAGTAGCGGTGCCCTTGGTAGATGCAATGTGACCAGTACTAGACGAGATGGTGATTATGGCAGATGGCCTGGATGATGATGAAGAAGAGGCATTCCTCAAAGCTAACCCGAAATTGGTCCCGATATTTTTAGTTGATGTGGAAGGAATTACGGAGCATTATCTACACCAGAATCTGTTTGCGAGCTCCATTAGTACAGTCTAGGGTCAGATGGTCGAGTAGCAACAAGCACTAGCTGACATGGATTTGTGGGATCTACTGCAGCAGGAGCAGGAATTCCAGGAACGAATGAGCCAAATCACAAGGGTACAGGAAGATGTGCTGGACATGGTCTTTTTGGGGGAAGATGGTGCATCCAAACCAATGACAATTAGCACTTTGCTGATAGCCGAATATTTCAAACAGCGCTGATAGCACTACTGAAGGAATTCTCTGATGTGTTCGCCTGGGACTATGCTGACATGAAGGGCATGGATCCGAAATTCTACCAACATCAGTTCAATTTGAAGCCTGATGCAACTCCAACCAAGACACAATGGTATCGAATGAATCCGCTTGTGGCCAAACAAGAGTTGGAGCACTTACGGAGGGTGGGATTCATCATACCAATTGAGAATACAGAGTGGATCTCCCCTATTGTCATATTGCCTAAGAAAAATAAGAAGTTGTGGATTTGTGTGGATTACCGCAAGGTGAATGCGGCCACAATACCAGACCCTTTCCCTCTACCGTACATGGACTCAATGTTGATGAAGTGGTGGGTCATGAGGTGTACTCCTTTCTAGATGGGTATAATGGATACAATCAAATCTAGATGGCTTTGTGGCATTCATCACATCATGGGGAGTATATGTATGTATAGTCATGTGGTTCGGATTGCAGAATGCTCCCTCCACTTTTCATAGAGCAATGCATGAAAATTTTGGCCCATACTTAATGGAGTTCATGCGGATCTTATTGGATGACCTCAGTGTGTTTGAAACTTTCATCGAGCACTTAGTGAGAGTGCTCTCAACGGAAGCAAGAACAGAAGAGGGAGAGAGAGAAACAGAGAGCCACACAAGTTTTGGTGGGTGCAGAACACCCTAATCTTCTTTTTCATTCATTTATATATGTGTTTGAGTATTGTACATAACCGGGGTAAAGGCACAGTGACCTTTAACCCCCACAACCTCCCACTTAAAGGACAATGTGCCTATAAAGGAGAACAACTAGTGAGCATACTATCCAATGCCCATCAATACATGACAATACTCAAACCGCTGACTAGGTAGACTCTTCGTCAGCATATCTGTAGGTGAACCTTAACAAGCTCTATGTGCTTGTCCTCAAGTACCTCCCTGATGAAATGGTACCTGACCTTAATGTGTTTGGTCTTTGCATGAAAGACCGGATTCCGTGCTAGCTGAATAGCACTCATGGAATCACTATGCAATGTCGGTACACCTGTATGAATCCCCAAATCTCCCACTAGCTGATCAAGCCATATAGCCTCCTTACAACCCTCTGTGGCTGCAACATACTCAGCCTCTGTGGTAGACAAAGCAACACACTTCTGTGTGCGAGACATCCACGACACTGCACCACCTGCAAAGGTGAACACATAACCAAAATTGGATCTCCTACTATCCACATGCCCTGCATAGTCTGAATCTGTGTACCCAAGTACACACATGTCTCCTCTATCAAAGCAGATGCAAATCTCCTTGGTACCCTTCATGTACCTCATGATGCACTTAACTGCCTCCCAATGTCTCTTTCCTAGATTAGACATATACCGGCTAACAACTCCCATTGCAAATGCAATGTCTGGTCTAGTAGCTATCATAGCATACATAAGACTCCCAACTGCTGATGCATAAGGAACCATGGCCATCATGGCCCTTTTCTCATCTGATTTGGGACTATCTGTATGACTCAGTTTCACGTATGGAGGCAATGGAGTAGTCACTGCCTTCCCCCCCTCCATATTGAAACGTTGCAGTACTTTTGTAACATACTCCTTCTGTGAAAGCCAAAGGAGTTTCCTACTCTGATCACGCGTGATGCACATACCAAGAATATGACGTGCAAGTCCCAAATCCTTCATATCAAAGGCCTCATGCAACCTGGCCTTTAATGCATCTAGCTCATAAGTATTCTTGCTAGCCAATAGCATATCATCCACATATAGTGCCAAGATTATCAGGCTATTATCCTTAGCCCTTTTAGTGTAGAGGCAGTGATCAATTTCACTCCTTCTAAAACCCTGGGACCGAATGAAAGCATCAAACTTCTGATACCATTATCTAGGTGCTTGCTTAAGACCATAGAGACTCTTCTTCAGCTTGCAAATTAAATGCTCTTTGCCCTTTTCTTCAAGGCCTTCCAGCTGCACCATGTAAATTTCCTCATGCAAATCCCCATGCAAGAAAGCTGTCTTGACATCCATCTGCATAAGCTCCATATCCTCTGCTGCTACTAGTCCAAGCATGCATCTAAGTGTGGTCATCTTCACAACCGGAGAGAATATCTCATCAAAGTCCACACCCTTCTCTTGCTTGAACCCTTTAGCGACCAAACGGGCCTTGTACATAGGCACATCATCACCTATGACCTTCATTTTGTAGACCCATTTAAATGGCAATGCTTTCTTTCCATGTGGCAAAGAAACCAAGTCCCAAGTCTTATTCTTCATAAGTGAAATCATCTCTAATTGCATAGCATACTCCCACTTGCATTGATCCTCGCGCATCATAGCCTCTCTGTAGCAAGAAGGCTCCCCACAATCAGTAAGCATCACATAGTCTACCCCTGGAACAAACCTATCAGGCGGTCTAGACACTCTAGATGATCTTCTCAAGGGCATTTCAGCTTGCTGTCCCACATGCATATCAGCCACATTTGGTTCATCATTTCCACCAATAGATGATCCATCATCTACCCTTGATTGTATACCTGTGGGAGTACTTGGTGGTACCATTTCTTGCACATTTGGTGCATGGACAGCTTGCTGTCTATTAACATATGCAGGTGGATTCACATCCTGGAAAGTGATTCTCCTCATTTCCACATCCCTCATGGGTGCCTTATGCATCTTCTTCTCATTGAAGACTACATCATGGCTGCGTATGATCTTCTTTGCTTCTGGATCCCAGAGATGATAGCCCATCTCTCCACTTTCACCATAACCCAGAAAGATGCATTTCCTAGACTTAGGATCTAGCTTCTTTCGAAGTCTTTTGGCACATGTGCATATGCCTCACACCCAAATATACACAAATGAGAGTAAGAGGGCTTCTTGCCACTCCATGCCTCTTCAGGAATACCACCATCCAAACTCTTACTAGGTGATCTATTGATCAAATGCACTGCAGTCTTCATTGCCTCAGCCCAAAAACCACCAGAAAGACTTGCATTGGAAAGCATGCTTTGCAACCTTTCTTGAATGGTACAGTTCATCTTTTCTGCAATTGGATTTTGCTCTGGAGTACGAGGGGATGTGAGCTCCCTCTTAATCCCACGTGTATCACAGAAATGCTGAAAGTCATGAGAGAGATACTCTCCACCATTGTCAGTCCGTAGGCATTTAAGCGTTCTACCTGACTGATTCTCAACCAAGGCCAGCCATTTCTGAAATACTTGGAACACATCACTCTTCCGAGCTATAGCATAAGCCCACACTTTCCTAGTTTCATCATCAATGAATGTCACATAGTATTCAGCCCCGCCTAATGACCGTGTAGGCATGGGAACTCATACGTATGAATGCACCAAATCAAGCTTTTCAAACTCTTTCTTTCCCCTTCTTTTATGGGCTGATTTAGTCTGCTTCCCATAGAGACAGTGCTCACAAAATTCAAAATCAGAGAAACTCAAATGTGGTACATAACCCAAACGGCATAAGAGTTTCATTCCATTCTGGCTCATGTGCCCCAACCTGCAATGCCACACAGAAGTGCTTGGCTGCTCGGTTATTGCAACAACATGATCAAATACCCCTGATACATGTAAGAAATACAAAGTCCCACACTTGGCACCCCTACCCAAAAGCATAGAGCCCTTTGGAATTTTCCGAGTTTGAAAGCCAAAAGTGGTGTGAAAACCAGCATCATCTAGCTGACCCACTGAAATAAGACTCTTGGTCAACTTAGGCACATGTCTCACATGTTTCAAAATAAATGCAGACCCATTTGCAAAAGAAAACTTTATGTCACCTACTCCCACTATGTCACATGCATAGTCATTTCCAAGATGCACAGAACCTGTCTTTCCACTATCATAAGTGGAGAACCATTCCCTATGGGGAGTAACATGGAATGAAGCACCAGAATCCAAAATCCAATCCTAGGAATATGCATCATCTGAAGTGGTAAGCAACTCTGCAGATAAACTAGACATGAAGAGAATGTCATTGTCACTATCATGTGTGACTGCATTGATCTCCAAGATCTTTACTTTTCCTTTGTCCTCCCTTGGACTCTCTTCCTTTTGATTTGCACCCCAATTTTCATTCTTTTTCTTATCCTTTTGCTCTCTTTTCAGCTTGTAGCAATCCTTTTTCATATGGCCCTTCTTGCCACAGTGGTAGCACTCAATGTTCCATGCCGTGGATTTGCTACGAGACTTTCCTCTTTCTTGGGACTTCCCCCTGAACTGTGATCTGCCCCTTTGCACATTTAAGGCTGCATCCTGCTTGTTGCCGTCCATAGACTTCTGTCCAATCTCCTCGGCCAACAAGCTACCCACAACATCATCAAATTTCAGTACTCCACTAGGTGCAGAGTTACAGATAGCTGTACGGAAGGTATCCCATGAGGATGGCAATGAACATAAGAGAAATATTGCCTTAGTCTCTGCATCAAAATTCATCTTCTGAGCGTGAAGCTGGCTGAAAATAATATTGAATTCATTCAAGTGAGAAGCAATGGAGACCCCTTCCTTCATCTACAGCTCAAACAACCTCTTCATGAGGTAAACTTTATTAGAGGCAGTTTCCTTTTCATAAGTGGCACACAGTACAGCTCAAACAACCTCTTCATGAGGTAAACTCTATTAGAGGCAGTTTCCTTTTCATAAGTGGCACACAGTTTCTTCCACAAATCTTCCGTAGTCTGCTCATTTACTACTGTGAAATAAACTGACTCTACAAGATGAACTCTAATAGTAGACTTTGCTAATGCATCCAACTCATTCCAATCATCCTCAGACATATTTGCAGGCTTAGCTTCAATCCCTACCAAGGGTTTAATCTGCTTCTTTTGAATAAGCACATCCCTTATCTGTTCTTTCCACAAAGAAGAGTTTGTCCCATCAAACTTTTTAATGCTAAAAAACTCCTTTTGAGACATGGAAGAGGATCCATGATGCAAATAAAGCAAAATCCCAAATGCTAGTGCCTACAAGAGAGAATCACACCAAATACCAGGTGCACCCAAATGTGTATGCCACAATAGAGTGAAATATCACCAAAATTCATGTCTCAAAGCATCTGACTCATGTGCATATACTATGCATCCATATGAGCAAATCTGGCCCAAAAGAAAATGCCAACTGCAATGGCAATCCAAAATGCCAATAAGTGCCAAATGACTCAAGCATAAACACCGTCCATGGGCATATACATTAATAATATCTCATCCAAGAGAGCATAGCACTATCAGTGCATCACATGCAATGTGTCAAAGCTGTCCCTCAGCATAAAATAGCATCCATGTGCAAAGCGTCCATAAAAATAGGATCCCACAAGGCAATTCGGGCCTATCAGCACATCCAATAAGGACAGCAATGCATCCAAATGGCCTATAAATCATCCACTGTAACCCAATGTACACCACGAATGAGCGCACACTGCTCAAACTGCAACCAGAGTGATCTGCATAAGGTATGCTCAAGAAATCATAGTCCCACGGTAATGACCGCTACTAAAAATAGAACTTGAGATGCCTTAAAACATGGGCGCCATTGCATAATCGGACTCAGCAAGAAAATCTGCAAATATCTCTCTTCTGCCGGAACTCCAAAATCCCAACCAATGAGTGAGAAATGGGAGTCAACACTTATCCACTACCATGTGGCATAAATCTAAGGTTTCAAAAACTTAGAATGAATAATGCATAACAGAGAGACAAAATCGAATACACAGAGATCTATAACTCTGAAAATCCTCCACCGAATCGCATAAGAACTGATAGGTGGGGGTTTTTGGGCGTCCGGAACGGAATGGGACAGACGGTTTTGGAAACCGTGGTCTCAATCACTGGGTCCAACACACGGACTGAAAAACGTTTTTGGAAACAGAGTTGTTTGTAAACTCCACCGGAGTGCGAATGATGAGCAACATAGAAGTTTTAGGACCTCTTGAGTCCACCGAAATTGACAGATCTATAAATGGTTGCTCCAAGCTTGAGTTTCAACTTTCAGGCAAAAAAACGCAGAAACTGACAGTGAGTCAGAAATCCAATGAAATGATCCCAGATTTAAGAATAAAGGTGTTTCCAAGCTTTCGAAGTGAAGTGGACACCAAAAGCAAGCAATAGTTGCCTCTACAAGTCAATACAGAGTCTGTCATCGAATGCAATAGGGAAAAGCTCAAAAAATGACTTTTTCTTTGAAAACACTTAACAGGCTCTCAAAACCACTTCGCAAAACCAAAGTGACTTTTCCAAAGGTTCCTCCAAGGTCTCTGCACACTCGGATGCAAGTAAAGTCACCTACAAAGCTTCCCACAGAGCTTCTCCTTCCTCCCACAGAGCTGTTGAGCTTCTAGGCATTCATGCACGCTCAGCTAGATCACCCGGGCTCTGATACCAGTTGAGAGTGCTCTCAATAGAAGCAAGAACGGAAGAGGGAGAGAGAGAAACAGAGAGCCACACAAGTTTTATGGGTGCAGAACACCCTAATCTTCTTTTTCATTCATTTATATATGTGTTTGAGTATTGTACATAACCAGGGTAAAGGCACAGTGACCTTTAACCCCCACACTTAGAGCATTTGTGGAAGTGTTTACAATGATGTTGGGAGGTGTCTTTTAGCTTGAATCCCATGAAACGCACATTCACAGTATGTAGCAGGTGACTCGTGGGTCATGTTATGTCAACGGAAGGAATTGCGATTGATCTAGACAAGGTGGCTATGATCATGCAAGCTCCTGCACCAACAACAACTAAAGAGCGCCTGTGGTTCCTGGGTCAAATCCGATGGCATGGCGGACATTTGCGGTTCCTGGCTCATATGGCAATTCCCTTGAACGCACTCAGTCATGTAGAGACAAAGGCATTTTTGTGGACCGAGGAGTGCGACAAAGCATATCGACAACTCAAAATTCAACTCTCACGAGCACTAGTGTTGATGTCTCTCGATTGGGAGAAGAATTTTCACGTGTTTGTTGATGCTTCGGTGGGGCAATTGGCAATATCTTGATGAAGGAGGATGTGGACAAATGGTATTGCCCAGTCTATTATGTGAACCAATGACTTTCTACCACTAAAAATAATTATTCCGTCACTGAACGAGGAGTGGGAATGATTTATTCAGTCAAGAAATTTTGGTACTACCTGTTGGGCCGACCTTATGTGTTTCATGTTGACCATTCTGCATTGCTGTACTTAGTTAAACAACAAAATCTTACAATTCGATTGGCACGTTGGGTGTTGTTGCTACAACTGGAGTGGAAGATGAGTTCCTTGATGCAACGATTGTGGCTATCTTCCCAGCAGATATGATCGACATGGAACCCGAGGTGGTTCCAATAGGCTCGTGGTCCTGGTATGATGAGATGCTCTCATTCCTGACTACTGGAGTGATGTTCAAGTACCTGAATTGAGACCAAAGGAAGCGATTGGCATCGCGAAGCCGTTCTTTTGAAGTAGTGCTAGGCCAATTGTATCAACGACATTTGACGGAGGCCTTGCTATGGTGTTTCCAACCTCATGAGCAAGAGGCAGTGCTAATGGAGGCCCATTGCGGGGTTTTGGGTGGACATTTTGCGGGGGCAATAACCGCAAAGAAAATTCTACAAGCAGGCCTATGGTGGCCAACCATGTAGAAGGATGCCCAGTGGTTTGCAAAGAGTTGCAATCTTTGTCAACAATTGGGTCAACCCATTGTGAAGATAGTGGGAGAGAGGGAAGGAGTCTCACTTGAGGCTTTCTCACAAGCACAATGGGGGAATACACACAAAGGTGGAGGCTGAAAATAGTTTTCCTCTTCTTAGTTGTGTAAGCCAAAAAGAACTCTAGTACAAAGAAATAGAAGAACCCTATATGTGGGTCTCAAACCAAACTCAACTAACTAAGGTGGCATACTAACTGAGCCACGAACTAGTGTAGATAAGGATAGCTGTCATCCAGCTATTATTCGTGGGAGGTGTACCAACCGCATCTGTAGCTAACAAGTCGGTGACATAAATGCACAACGGTCACCATGGCATATCGCGAGTGGAGCTCGATATCTCAACACTCCCCCTCGAGCTCAATCCCAATTCCTGCACACCAAGCAAGTCTCTGAACTTGCGCAGCTTCTCTGCGCCCAATGCCTTTGTGAATATGTCAGCTACCTGATCCTCTGTGCTGACATAAACTAGATCAATAAGACCTAGTAAAACCTTCTCCCACACATAGTGATAATGCACCTCAATGTGCTTTGTTCTAGCATGATAGACTGGGTTATTTGCCAAGTGTATACTGCTCATGTTGTCACAATAAATGACAACTGGCCCATCTGTAGACTGATGCATATCATAGAGTAGCTTATGCAACCAAGCTACCTCACATGCAGCCATTGCTGCACCCCTGTACTCAGCCTCTGTGCTCGACAAGGCAACTGTAGGCTGTTTCTTGCTGCTCCAAGTGACTGCAGCACTCCCAAAAGAGAACACATATCCACTGGTAGATCGTCTATCAGAAATACTACCAGCCCAATCAGCATCAGTGTATCCATGCAACTGTATCTGAACCCCAGCCTCATAAAATAGTCCATACTGCAATGTGGACTTCACATACCTGAGTATGCGTCTAGCCACATCCAAATGCGGTTTCCTTGGAGCCTGCATAAACTGACTTACCAACCCAACAGCATAGCTCAAATCTGGCCTGGTAATAGTCATGTAAATCAAACTTCCTACTATGCGTCTGTACATAGTAGGGTCTTCCAGAAGCTCACCTGCATCTGCGCTCAGCTTCACATTCTGCTCCAAAGGAACTGAAATAGGCTTACAGCCTGTCATCCCATATTTGGACAGCATGTCCAGTCCATACTGCCTCTGCAAGAGCTGTATCCCACTTGGTGATCTAATCACCTCAATGCCCAAGAAATAACGCAACTCTCCCAAATCCTTCATCTCAAACTTCTGCCTCAATAGCATTTTCACATGAAGGATATCTTCATCACTATCACCTGTGATGATCAAATCATCAACATAAATGACAAGCAGCATAATCCCTTTCTCTGTTTTTCTCACATAGAGTGAGAAATCTGCCTTGGAAATCTGAAAGCCAACAGTAACAAGATACTGTCTTATCTTGTCAGACCATGCTCTAGGTGCTTGCTTCAAGCCATACAAGGCTTTCTTCAACCTGCAAACAAACTCAGATAGAACAGCATGCACATAACCTGGTGGCTGCTCCATATAGACCTCTTCTTGCAAATCACCATGCAAGAAGGCATTCTTTACATCCATCTGATGTAAAGACCATCCCTTTGATGCGGCCATAGCAATGAATGCTCTTACAGTCGCCATCCTTGCAACTGGACTGAATGTTTCTTCATAATCAATGCCATATGTCTGTGCATACCCCTTGACAACTAATCTTGCCTTGTATCTGTTCACAGAACCATCTGCATTGTGCTTCACCTTATAAACCCATTTACAGCCAATTGCATTCTTGTCTTTAGGCAAAGA
This sequence comes from Dipteris shenzhenensis, assembly GCF_047967505.1. Taxonomy (NCBI): domain Eukaryota; kingdom Viridiplantae; phylum Streptophyta; class Polypodiopsida; order Gleicheniales; family Dipteridaceae; genus Dipteris; species Dipteris shenzhenensis. The sequence goes on from NC_141616.1 coordinate 2,990,207, forward strand.
CACCAATTCCCATGTTGCATTTGCATCCAAGGCATCCATTTCTTCATCCATGGCTTTCTGCCATTTTTCTTTTCCCATGGCTTGCTCAATAGAAATGGGTTCTGGTTCCTGTATCACTTTGACGATATAGGCATAGTGAATGGCTGTAAATCCGTCATATTTCAGCCTATCCACAGGATACCTAACCCTGGTAGACCTGCGCAAAATAGGCTCACTTCCAGGTGCTCTCAAAACATCCCTGGTCTTCCTTACTCCAGGTGTAACAACAGAAGGAATACCGAACTCATCATCAATGCTCTGCTCTGAGCCACTGGATTCACGATCCACATAAGAGTGACCTGCATTCACATCAAACATGGGCTGATCTACCTTCTCTTTTCCTTTTCGTGATACTTGCGTACCACTATCTGCATTGCTTTGAGGAGATTCTCCTGATCTCAATCTACCTGTCCATGGCGAAGTATGTGAACCACTGCTAGAGGACACTGCAGGTCCACTGATATTTTGTGATTGCTGCTATGAATTTTGTGCAGCATTACCATTTTGTGCATCTACATCAATCATCACATTTACTGGTTTATACCAGCTGCTCATCTCATCAAAAACAACATCTCTGCTCACTGTGAACTTACGTGTAGAAGGGTTATAGCATATATACCCTTTCTGCTACAGAGAATAACCAATAAAGACGCACTTCTCAGCCTTTGGATCCAACTTGGACCTCAACTCATCTGGCACATGAACATAGGCAATGCAACCAAAAATTTTCAAATGAGAAATGTCTGGTTTCCTACCAGTATACATCTCCTCTGGCGTCATGCCATGTATTGCTGCAGTGGGAGTCATGTTCATTATATAAACTGTTGTAGCAACTGCTTCAGCCCAATAATAATCTGGTAGATCTTTTTCATTTAGCATGGCCCGAGATACCTCTCCAATATGCCTGTTTTTCCTTTCTGCAATTCCATTTTGTTGTGGGGTATGACTGCATGAATATTGCTGCTTTATGCCATGCTCCTACAGGAACCTTGCAAACTCATTTGAGAGGTACTCTCCCCCTCCATCTGACCTTAGGCATTTTATTTGCAGGCCTGTTTCTTTTTCAACCGTAGCTTTAAAAGCTTTGAAGTGCCCAAACACTTCACTTTTCTTTTTCATAAAATACACCCAAAGTTTTCTGCTGAAGTCATCAATAAATGTGACAAAATAGTGACAGCCTCCAATAGATGCAGCTTTAGTAGTCCACACATCAGAGTGGATTAATTCCAATGGCTTTTTACTCTCTTGAACATGCTTAGGAAATGGTTTCCTTGCCTGTTTTCCAAATTGACAGGCTTCACACACCTTATGCATTTCTGCAACCTTGAATTTAGGCAATCCTACAACAATATTTTGGGCCTGCATTGATTTAAGTCGCTGTACATTAACATGACCAATGCGTTTATGCCAGATATCAATATCTGCAACTACACCGGTCCCATGTGCAAACATTGCTGCACTCAATTCAGGCATGTCCGCATCCAGCGTAAACATCCTGCCTTTCTTCTTTCCTTTTGCTATCAAGCGACCATTATTTTTCATATCCTCAACAAAACATCCATGAGGATTGAATCTGACCTGCAAGCCCTGCTCAACCATTTGACCAACAGAAACCAGGTTCTTGGTGATGTTCGGGACATGAAATACATCAGACAAGTATTTCTTTTTCCCATCCTGCATAGACAAAGGAATTTTGCCAATCTGCACAATAGGATGTGCAGTATCATCACCAGTCTCCACAAATCCTAGTTTTTCCATTTTCCTTGCATCCTGCATCCATTCAGCATGACCTGTCATGTGGTTTGACGCACCTGAGTCAACATACCACACATCATTGCTTTCTTCTGCACTTGTCACAGAATTTGTCATATGCTGTACCATAAACAAATTCTCATTTCTGTCATCACCCTGTCTACTAGAGGATGCATAATTGCCTTGCTGCAATTTTCCATTCATAATGTCATTCTGCTTTTTGTAGCAGTCTTTAGCCATATGCCCCATTTTACCACAGTAGTAGCATTCAACATTACTGTTTGCATTTTGGCCTCTCTGCCATCCACCACGACCTCTTTGGCTCCCCCTGCCTCTAGAGTTACCACGTCCTCCTGCATAGGACTGGTTTTCTTGAGTTTGCTGCCCGAGTGCTGCGGAGAACTTCCGCCTCCAAAACGGGCCCCGAAATGACCTCGAATCAAAAAAATAAAGTCACCTAGGGCTTTGCCCTAGTCCCGCAGCATATAATGCCCTCTCGCCACACCGCGAAGGGCATCTCAATCTGAGACAGTTCACTCTTGCACTTCCGGCTGTGCTACCTGCAGAGATTTGCTCCCAAACTCGAAAAAGGAAAGCAACACTAGTCCTCTTACCAGGACACTGCGAACTTGGCTTGCTTTCTTGAGCTCCTTACCACGAACAAGGCTCTGATACCATGTGAAGATAGTGGGAGAGAGGGAAGGAGTCTCACTTGAGGCTTTCTCACAAGCACAATGGGGGAATACACACAAAGGTGGAGGCTGAAAACAGTTTTCCTCTTCTTAGTTGTGTAAGCCAAAAAGAACTCTAGTACAAAGAAATAGAAGAACCCTATATGTGGGTCTCAAACCAAACTCAACTAACTAAGGTGGCATACTAACTGAGCCACGAACTAGTGTAGATAAGGATAGCTGTCATCCAGCTATTATTCGTGGGCGGTGTACCAACCACATCTGTAGCTAACAAGTCGGTGACATAAATGCACAATGGTCACCCTGGCATATCACGAGTGGAGCTCGATATCTCAACACCCATAGATCATGATCGGATGCCTCTCGACCCCATCTTACCACTTGAGCCATTTCAAAAATGGGGTCTGGACTTCATGGGTCCATTCCGGCCAGCTGCCTCCACGCAAAATTGTTACACGCTGGTGGCGACTAGTTACTGTACCAAATGGGTGGAGGCATGGGCTTTACGAGATAACACCACAAACTATGTTGCAAAATGCCTCTACCGAGATGTGTTCACTCAGTTCTCTATCAAATTCAAACTACCTTAGTGGCTATAGAGGCAAGGAAATTGGCAATTCATCTTTCTCAAATCTAGGTGGAGAGGGGACTCCATGCTCAGATGTAGGTGGAGCAAATGATCTTGCGTTAGTTGCCTAGGCATTGGTTGCTCTTCCTTTGCATATTGAACCACCTTCTTCTTGTTGACTCTCTTGGGAGTTTGGAAAAACATGATACCAATCGAGAAGCATAAGGTTTTCTGACTCCTTGAGCTCAAAATTTCTACCTTCTTAGACCTGCATATACATAGGATTAATTGTTGCAAAGTGTGTAGAGATGGCCACAGATATTGAACTCATCCTTATATTCTTGGCCTTGCTCATGCACATTGCATTCAAATCTATGCAATACTTTGTAGCTATTGGTGCTTATACTTCAATTGTCATCCTATCTTACTCCACCACTAGTGTAGCTTGAATGGTCTTGAATGGTCTTGAATGGCCTTGAAACTTACATACGTCATGCTCTTCCATCCTAGCACTCTATGGTTGTAATATTATGTGTGAACACGTTGATTACTATAAGCTCATTAAAATTCTAGCATCCTTGCTACTACACACATGCTTCCCAAATCCTCTATGTTTGAAATAGGCTGCATGTATTTAATGAGGACTTGATCCGGTGCCTTGAACGGGGACCTAATGAACATGTTCATGGTGAAGCACACATGCAATGAACAAGCTCTACTTGATATCCTTTTCACTATTGAGTTAGAGGCATGCCATTGCGCGAATGTGAACCATCTAAAGCAAGAGGTAGTCAAACATTAGTAGGATATCGACATTGGTATCTTGGAAGAATACATCGACTTCCTATCAATCAAGGGAAAGGCACAATGATAGCTTTTTAAAGATTATCGTAGCCCACCTAAATTCAAAGGCATCTCAAGGAAGTTGCAACAACTAAGGAAGATGATGAAAGTGGAGAAAGCTGGGAGAATTCCAACAACGTGTCGATACCTAGCTCAAACAATGAAGTGTTGAGCTTGCTTTGTCTTCTCTTTGTAATCCTACTCCAATTTGAGCCATTAATCTTCATGAGATTAGAGACCTATTTGGTGTCTATTTTCACCATTGGACCTCATAACTCACTCATTGATATAAGAAGTACTAGTAATCCACAGTTTCCAAGAGAATCCACAATAAACTAGGTTTTGTCCAAGGTACCTTCATTAAACTTGCCAACTATACTGTTTTGATTCTCAGGACTACATATTTGCACTCATATTTCTAGACCATTATGGATGAGTTTGACAAAACAATTTCTATGGATTCTAGGAATTTTCTAATGTAAATTTCAGTTTGAAACTTTTCAACGCATCGGGAAAAACCTTGACCCTAACCCTAAGGGGTAAATTTGTAAAATTTCTTCATCATGTTCATAATACATGTAGTGTATAGTTATAGTACCCTAAACTTAACCCTAAGGGGTAAAGTTGTATATCTTCTTCATCATGTTTATAATATGTATGTAGTGTATAGTTATATATCTTGTGCACTCCTCTCTCCCCCACTCCTCAATATTCCCTCATACCTTTTGTGACTTGCAATTTGTGCCATCCTCCCAAGGAACCTGAGTATCTCCAAGGTTTGGATCGTGAGGACTTCATCTAGTTTGGCCACAATGTTGAGCCTTGACACCTACTTGCTTGGAGTTTGCATGTCGATACTCATGATATTATCACCTTGTCCAATCAATTGGATTCTAGGTATTGTGTGTCAAGAATATCATGGTGTTCTTAAGCTTGGACATAAGTATCCCATGCATGGAAATCTTTCATATGCATCTTCGTACACTTTGCACTTGTTTGACAGCACAAACTAGTATTTATGTTAATGGTTGTTCTTTCCATGAGTGTATGAAGTTCTCCCATAGGCGAGTAGATTGCATGAGTAAGGGTTTCATGTAAGAACTAACACACTTAGAGAAGATGAGGAAAATTTGTCCAAACAAGCTAAAGACAATGCAAGGCATTGCTTTGATGAGATAAACATGGAATTTCTCTGATAAGAAAAATAAGGAGATATTTGTGTGCTTCTCACCCCACTTGAGATGGTCACTCTTTGGAACGATTCCTTGTTTTTGTGGAATCTAATATGTGTTTCTGGCAAGTCCAAGCAACCTTAGCTACTACTAAAATCAATAGTACATGGAGCCTTAACATTGTAGCATTACAAGAGACCAAATGTGATGCAAATTTTCATTTTTTTGAGCTCTTTTCTTATATTCTAAGTAATTTCTGCAGAAACCAATTTGTGGTGTAGAGGTAGTAGCCATTTTGGTAAAGGACTACTATTGTGATATGGAAAAGAGGACACATTATGGCCTACCTAGGAAGGTATAAAATGTTATCTTTGCTTTTGTCCTACTCTCAATGTATGTTCCTAATGATGTTCTTGACCAATTCGGATGCAAATAGATATCATACTGATAATGATTAAGAGTGAGATGAAAATAGAGCAATGCAGAAGTCTAGTCAATGCACATCACCTCAAAGAAGTAGTACCTATTTTGGCTAGGCATTTTGCATCTTTTGGGACTGCTACAAGGATGTCATTCCATATTTACTGTAGGGACGTACACCAATATTTGTGACTGGTCATGTGTCAAGAAGGTCCATTGTCATCAATCATTGATTCTTGACCTTCTTTGCTATTTCCATCTGTTATCAAGTCTCCTTGATTTATGTCCTCCTTGTTTCTCTGATGGCGACTTGTTGTTGTGAGGCGTTATTATAGGTGTCTCTAGACCTCCTTGTTGCTATGAGTGTAGCCCAATTTGAGGTACTAGTGGACCCCCAACACTGAAACATGAATTGCACCATAGGACCCTTCATATAGGGTTGGAGAAGATCAACCTCATGTGAATGGACTTCCTTTGGATAGATTTCTTCTATCATGAAAAACAGCTCCATCTTAGCTTGAGAACTATTACTAAACTCTTTTAGCATATAGTCTGTCTCCTCTCTATAGCCTTGTTTCTACTCTTATTTTGAATAGGGATGCTTTTGTTGCAACAGAAGCATTTTATCTTTCTCCTCTTCTTATCCTTTGAAGAAGAGTAGTTACTCGTGTCTTTACCTTTCCATTCTTCAACCTTGTAGAGAAAGATGAATCATGTCGTACCTAGCCTTTTAACGCATCTCCTCCTCATGAAGCATGGTGCTAAAATCCTCAAAGGTAAGTGAGGATATCTTAAGATGCACATTCAACACCATGATGATGAAGCTATTGTACTTGGAAGAAAGAATGTGGATGCACCTTCATCCAAGGTACTCATTGAATATTAAAATAGCGATCGTACACATTTGATCTCATAGGTTCTTCACCTTGGTGATTAACGATTCTACTGCTTTAGACTTAGGTAATTTCTCCAACGCAAGTTGGTTCTCCAAATTTTGGATCCTCGTTTGATTTGTGGTAGCATATGGGTTCTTGAGCGTTGTCCATGCTTCTGCAGCTAGTTGAATTAGAGCCATAATCGAATCATTGTCAGTGAGACGATAATGGAGCATGGTGTATCTATATCCCTTCTCCTTCATGCTAAGACCTCAATAGCCATTGATACAATTGTCTTTATTGCATCGATAGGATGCAGTTGTAATCGAATCATGTCAACTCTTTCTAACTTCTCCCATAGCTCATAAGAACTCAAATAACTTTCAGAAGGTATATCTTGTCAAGACAACTTTCCTTAAATCCAAACCATGGTGGTTGTACTCTTGTTGCGCGTTGGGAAATCTCTCCAAACCTTCTAGCAAACAAAAAAGGACTACTAAAACTTCTTGTCTAAAACCAAAGTACCATGTAAGAAAATACAAATTTTGTGTGTAACATAGACAACAAGGTCTTTGTAGATGAGAGAGAGAGAAGAAGAAGAAGAAGAAGAATGTATTACCATCCTCTGGGGGCCAAAATACCGACCCATGGGACCCATAAAAGTCACGATACAAGTGTCTCTTTCCTTTTATGGAAGGGGGGGAGAACAATTATTTTGAAATACAACATTCACGATATTTAAGAGAGAGAGAGAGAGAGAGAGAGAGAGAGTCTATGGAAGACTGAGGGATCTATGAGACTGGTATTCTACTTGATACAACAAGCGAAAAGGGTGGAGCTACCAAAAGAGAGAGAGAGAGAGAATTTATTATACTCTACAAAAGACCCACAGGCCTACGAGACTAGTAGAAAACCTAATACAACAAGTAGAAAGGGTGGAGCTACCAAACGAGCATCATTACCCATGTTGAATGCTAAGTCCTAAGTAGTACATAGTCATATCATTATTAAAGTGGCATCATCCTCATCATCATCATCACAATCCTTATCATCATGTCAATCAATCCACAGCATGCCAGCTCTGCCCAATACAATGTGGCCTCACAATGTGTAAATGTCAAGGGGAGCTCAAGAGGGGGTGAGGTTCTGCTAATGCGTAGCTAGTGAAAGAGCGTTGGTGACTGTCTATGGGCATTGTCTGTCTTGACCTCCTGGCAGTGGATTTGCACCTAACCAAGGCTACTGTAACACCTATGGGTCATGTGCCAGGTATTCAGTCCCTATAAAAGAAATAAAGAAAGGAAAGAAATTAGTGAAAACGGGGATGACAATTAACGAGGAAAATCTTTGAAAATGAAAATAGTGATGAAGGGTATGGAATGTAATGAGGGAAATCATTTGAAGATGGTGGATGAAACCTACACCAGCAGGTATACATCCTATAAAAGACAGAAAAGAAAAAAATGAAATTAATAACGAAAGGTAATGGCAATGTAACGAGGGAAATCACTGACAATGGTGGATAAAACTTACACTAGGAAGAACACACTATCCGCTTTCCTAATGAAAACAGAAACATGAAAAAGTGTGTGTGTTAGGCCTATAGGAATCTGACCTAGGAACAAGTAGTGGTTTTGGACCTAGTATTGCGAGTGAAAACTTCTTGCAATTCTTTATATTACATTTAGAATGAAACATGAGAAAACAATAAGGTAGAAACCCTTTAGAAGTTAGAACAGCCAATATGGGGTGACCATGAGCAAGCAAAGCAATGAAGATTTGATCTTATTGGCAGCTACATTGAGGCGTATTCTAGTGTCGGGGACTGTTACCTGCATCCATCCAAGAGAAGGTGATGTTAGAATAGACACAACTTCTAGCTTGGGACTACAGGTGTCATAGACCCCAACTGCTTGTTATCGCAGTCAAGAATACGACCCAATAGTCAACCAAGAGATCATAAATTTTGGAAAGAAAATCTTTTGGCTACCCGTGCCACAAGGAATCATGAAGATGCCATCATGTCATGATAGAAAGTATCCGCATCATAGTTTTCATATTACTCTTAACATTGTAATGCTATGAAACATATGTTAGTAGACCTAGCCGTATACATGGATATATAGAGCTATATGATTATACTCTAATGTGTATTTGAAAAAAGATGGTTGAGCGTAAATTCCCTTTGAAAACATAACTAGGGAAGCTGGATACCAAACAATTGAGACACAGAGAAAGAAACAATAAACTTATACATTGCACTATCAGTTTTAAATACTGAAATAAAAGGCAAGGCAATGTTGAGTGCCCTTCAAGTCTTCTCATATAGCCAAGAATTTTTATGGATTCTTGTGGGATCGTAGGTTGCGACAATAGAGCGAAATCCTCTACTACAAATGTGGGTAATTCAACCAGAAAAACCAGGACCCCATATGAGAGAAATTATGGATTAAGAACGCTACTTGATGCCTGTTTGAAGCAAGAAATGGTGATCACTGTAGTATATCATCTTAGAACATGACAATTAATTGATGGCAAGCCACCTTATCAATTCATAGCAGTCTAGTAGGAAAATGACTAACAATGGCTTTCGAGAGCATAGCAAAAGATATTGGATCATTTTAGAGGTAGGGAAACCCCCATGGCAGCATATGGTGGTTTTACTGCAATGCAAGATTGCAAAAGATGCCATCATGACAATAGGACTCAGATCTTAGAGTTGGAAAAAAAGTAGATATCAGAGTGAGATATTACAAGGTTAAAACGATGCTGAGACAACCGCTATATACAAGCTCAACGTATGTTTTAAATCATGCAAGAGAAATGACAATATATAGTCAAATGCAAACCTCTTGGTGAAACTATCATTCTAGATTACGGACTAAAATGTCTGCAGCCAGTAAGATATACTCAGCGATATGATTCCATAGGAATTAAATCCACAAATTTTACCAAAAAATTTTGTTAGCAAATTGTGAAAAGAAGTCAACACTAAATCCATCTTATCAGCCTAGAGTAGAGATAGATGAAACCATCGCAACATTTTTGCATGAAAGAGGTTCCGTGGCGATCCGTAGCATCCAATATTTCTCTTCTTAAGAATGTGCAAATAAAGAAAAAACCACAACCAGGGACCCGATACCACAGTCAATGACGAACTTATTACGGAGGATCATGGAGAGAAGGCAAGACCTACACCGACTGCTTCTCTTGCGACCAGGAAAGGTTAAGTGAACATGTAGCTAAAAGCTTGTTTGAGAGCAAGCAACATAGGGACACGATCTAAGCATCACTCAAGCAACACCAGCAAAGTTGCAGGGGACCTTTAGAAAAAGGGAATTGTTTAGGGAGGAATCATCGCTAGAAACCCAAGTATAATAGTATGCAGCAATTGGATAGGGACCTAGTTGGAGTCGTCATAGCGTTGTAGACTGTAGGGAATCCATTGGCAGCATGCGAGAAGTTCCAGAGTAGCCAAATTTTCAAGCAAGAGGGAGGGATAACTGAGACAAACGATGAAGTAAAGGCTCAAGAGAATCCCAAGAGCAACGAGCTCACATGACAAGGAGGTAGAGGCAATGTAGGCTTGTGAGAAAGGCACGGTAGCGGATGAAGAAGATGTCAAGGGATGAAGGCCTTGAAGAAGGCTTGGGCGATACCTCTGAGAAGGGAAGCTTGAGGGGAAAAACCTGGAGAGGGAGAACAAGGGAGATGAAATGAAGGAAGGAGAGAAGTAAGTCGCCAAAGAAGGGAACATATATTAGCAAAGGGAAGGAAGGAAGGAGAAGCAAAGTGGGGGAAAAAATCCAAGCGCTTATTACCTGAGGATTGCTATGAAGGAAAAGGAAGGAGGTAGTGCTGGTCCATGAGAGAGCTATGGCAGGGGATGTCCTTTAGGGAGTTCATGGATTTTTGGGGCTCTATGTTGCTCTACTCGATTTCCTCATAAGTGCTAGAGATAGGACTAAAGTACTTTGAAGAATTCAAGCCTTTTTTACTCTTAAAGGTATCCAAGGCTACTATAGCCGATTTTCTCATAAGCGCTAGGACTAGGACCATGTACCCTTAAGGGTATAATTAAGTGAGTGGTCCAAGAGAAATGAGAGGTCCTTTGTTCAACATAGGCACCCTATAAGCATGCAATGTATTAATTTTGAAGTAACAACCATATTACCATAGTCTCTTTAGACTCTTTAGTGGACCTAGTGGTAAAAATGACCCCAAGGATGAAAATGATGCCTTAAATACCATCTTAACATTTGAAGTCAACACCTAGGGTAGGGTGCTAGCACCCATTATTAGATGTAGCTAGAGTGGATTGATAATTCCCTATACTCTAGGAAAATACAACATAAGGACATATGGCCAGTTGGTGCCATAGGACATGGCTTGCCAAGTGATAACCGAAAATCCAAGGCTAGGAGATATCCATTCTCTAGGGAATTTTTTGGGACAGAGAGAGAGAGAGAGAGAGAGTTTATTATAGTCTATGGAAGATTGATGGGTCTATGAGAGTAGTATTCTACTTGTACAATAAGCAGAAAGGGTGGAGCTACCAAGAGAGAGAGAGAGAGAGGGAGAGAGAGGGAGAGAGAGAGAGAGAGAGAATTTATTATACTCTACGAAAGACCCACAGGTCTACGAGACTAGTAGAAAACCTAATATAACAAGCAGAGAGGGTGGAGCTACCAAACGAGCATCATCACCCATGTTGAATGCTAAGTCCTAAGTAGTACATAGTCATATCATGAGTAAAATGGCATCATCATCATCATCATCACAATCCTTATCATCATGTCAATCAATCCACATCACCAGGTCATGCTAGCACAATACGGCCTCACATCGTGTAAATGTCAAGGGGAGCTCAAGAGGGGGCGAGGTCCTGCTGATGCATAGCATTGGCGTCTGTCTATGGGCATTGTCTGCCTCGATCTCCAGGTAGTGGCTCTGCTCCTAACCAAGGCTATTGTAACACCTGTGGGTTGTGTGCCAGGTTTGAACAAGGATGGGGAGGTCACCCAATGTGATCTGCATGTCCGTTCACTGTCGAGTATAGCATGACTTGGGCTTCGGGTCCCTACTGCATCTGTAAACAATTGTGACTGTGTGGTCCATATGATCTGACTGGAAGAACTCTATGATCTTGCTCTGAGAAGAGTCAAGCAGAGTGTCTCTGAGGCCTGCCTCTATATCTAGAGTAAGTGCTCTCTATGTGAAACCACCTCATGAATGAAAGCAGTGAGGCATCCCTAGTTTGGATACAAAAGGAGTCTGGAGAGGGGCCCAAATCCATCTCTAAAGAGACAATGACAACAACCATGGATCTCATAGTACATGGGGCATCAAAGTGCAAAGTGCTCCTCTGACTCAACCTCCTGCTTGTTGCATAGCGCACATAGGCATTACTCTCTAGGTTTCCCCTCAGCTCATCTGCTCTTGATATGGAGTCAGTGTCATGATACTCAAAAATGCCCGATGGAGATCCTCAATAAGTGCGGTAAGTGAATACGAGTGTACTCTAAACAACGAAGCCCTTCTCAGAGAGATGTGAAGGAAGTGGTCTTTGTAGAAGCTGAGCTTCACTAAAATCTCTCTCGGCTCCAACCAAGTCCTGAAGAGATCCTCTCAAATGACCTGGTTGACCTCGTGGTACCCAAGGGGGGTAGATGGTGCATATAAGCTGTTTTGGAAGGGGGATAGATTAGGCCGTATTGGAAGGGGGGTAATTTATCCATGTGGAGCCCCAGTATCTTGAGTGACCTGCATGTCTATGTATACCAGCCTCTCTCCTCCCCTCAATCTGCAAGACTCATGGATGGACTAAACCAGAGCCAACTCCTCGATGTGCAATCTCCAGACTGTGTGACATGGTGCAAATAAGTATTGGTCTATAATGCTGCATCTAGCTACAATGGAGAAGTACCAAACTTGGCCTGAATGATATGATGTGGCACCGATGGTTTCTCTCATATCATCCATGAGAGCAAGAGAATTTGTAGTCGCTTGACTCGAGTCCACTTTGTGTCTAAGAGGTCGGGTCCCTTTAAGGGCTACCTTACATGCCGGCTAGTCGAACCAAGGAGTTAAAGAGAAGAGCCTTGGTCTGAGGGTCCTCAAAGTCCAAGTGGAAGAACTATCTCTCTAGTTGGGCAAGTGAGGCATATCCCTTGCTCAACCAGGTCTGCATTTTCCAGTCTCATCATGAAAATTGAGCTATAGAAGACAACACCCAAGTAGGTATATGAGGAGACAATCTCAACTGGGGATCTGTCAAATGTGAATTGCTCCCTGTGCCTGTCTGATCTAGACGTGTTGAAGATCATAACGTTGGTGTTACCGAGGTTGACCTTAAAATCATGACTCACAAAAGTCCTACAATGCATCCAAATGTCTTTGGAGGCCCTCAAGGGAGGAGGACATCTGTACCATATCATGGGCATACAAGAGGATTTGAATTAGGGTATCGGGGAGGGAGCACCCAACCCCCTTAAGTGCTCTCATTAAGGGTCTTGAGTTCATCATGTAGAGGCCAAACAAGCTTGTTTGGCCTCAATGGTACTCATAATCACTCGCCACCTATTCGAACTCAGCACTCTCATAAAGCACCATAACTGTCCTGATGAGATCAACTGGTCATACCCCAACTCTTGCAGGCGCCTAATGAGGTAGGCTCATGGGATCGTGTCAAAAGCTTTGAGAAAATCCACAAAGCAACACTGCACCCTCTGCTTCTATGATCTGGCCTCCTCTATGACACTCTTGAGTGTGAGTATATGATCTATCATCCCATGGTCCCACCAAAATCATGCTTGCCTCTTTCCCGTGAGTCCCTGCATCTCTGCAAAAACTGCCTGACCTCTGTGTCAAGTAGAAATGCATAGATCTTGGACATGACATGCCCAATAATAATGGTCATATAATTTTCTAGGCTCATGGGATCCCTGGCCTTGTGAATAAGAGTGATGGCGTTAAGGGTCCATGCGTGTGGGAAGCCAAGGCAAATTACGTCATTGAAAAGCTTTGCTAAGATCAGGGCTAAGATGTTAATCCCATATGCAATAAACTCATTACATAGTCCCTTGTGATTTTTTGCTTGGCCATTGTGGAGCCTCAATGCCGCATCCGAGAGAGAGAGAGAGAGAGAGAGAGAGAGAGAGAGAGAGGGGGGGGAAGGGGGACGGAGGGAGGGAGGGAGGGAGAGGGGGAGAGAGAGGGAGAGAGAGAGAGGGGGGGGGGGGGGAGGGAGGGAGGGAGGGAGAGGGAGAGAGAGAGGGGGGGGGAGAGAGAGAGAGCGAGAGAGAGAGAGAGAGAGAGGGGGGGGGGAGAGAGAGAGAGCGAGAGAGAGAGAGAGAGAGAGAGAGAGAGAGAGAGAGAGAGAGAGAGAGAGAGAGAGAGAGAGAGAGAATTTAGGGTGACATCTACCTACCTTACTTAAACTCTTTACAAGTACCTCAACTATTAAAAGTGAGAGAATCACCTGTCTTGAACCGTTTATACCTACTCATAAATTTAACAACCTAAAATTTTCTTTCTAGATGTTTTTGGCCTTCTTCAATATCCACAAGGAAAGTTTGAATCACCACATCATTGAAGACATCCCTTATTGCCAACATAAGGATCTCCCTAGTATTAGTAAGCTTATTTGAAGATTTGTCTTCTATTCTCACCTTTCTCCTTCCCCAATTATGTGATAATTTAACACCTTCTAGCATCCCTTTAGCCCACCTCTCACATAGGTCAACCTCCTTAGGTAGCATTCTTTGATTTGGAAACCACTTAATTTCAATAACGATAGTCACTCAAATAACTCAACTTTTAGCTTCAAGGGCTTGCCACTAGCCTTATCAACCCACAAGGTACTGAGAAGGACCGCATCAAGGAAACATGATCCAGCACATGTGAGTAACACTCTTCCTAAAAGAGGGCTTCACACCCACTACCAACTTATATTATGTCAATATAGTTATTCCAAAACTTTGCATCTCTTTGTTTATTATTCTAAATAAAAGAATTGGAAGGCCCATGCTCCAATTGATTCCAACAGTCCCCTACACTTCTCGCTATTTGGATCTCACTTGGTTTTTGGGGGAGGATACCTCCTCGAATCAATGGGAATGCTCTATGAACATGGCTCACCACAACCCTCCTTTTTCTAAGATCACAGAGGCAATTATCCTTCACCTATGGACAATACCCTAGGAAGATATACACTTCTAGCTTTTTGCATCTCACTTGGTTCTTGATACATTTGGGAACTGCACATAAGAATCACTTCCAAATGTTTTGAAATATGCATCTAAAGGTTTTAAACTTGTTGAGGGATATTGCTTTTACTGCTTTAATGTCGCTTCAGTTCTTAATATACATTGTTGTGTTACATGCTTGAGCCCAAAAAGCTTTAAGTAGATCCTTTCCTTTGAGCATGATACTCGACATACATAAATTTTATGTTATGATACTCCTTTTTGTTATGGTGTATGGGGAGGGGACTTTTGCTACTTGATTCCATTCCTCCTTGAGAATGTATTTAATGTGAATTCTCCACCTCATTCCAATCTCAACATCTTCAACTTCTGACTTGATTAGTTCTCAACCATTGCATGTCATGCTTTGAATCTTCTGAAGTCCTAGTCCTTAGCCTTCAAAAAACTTATCATCTATTCTAGTTGTCATTCAGCATCATGAAGAAGGAAGAACCATCCAATGCTTTCATATTCATCTTCTGGTAAAGGTCCCATGCAAATGACCTATAGAGGAGATTGTGCTCTACTTGCCTTTTGTGAAAATACTTGCCAATGTTGATTGCCCATCATACAAGCTTCACACACATGTGTTGGTAGCTTAGATGATCAAACCTTTCACGCCACATCTTACTTGTACCCACATCGACATGACGAGCGTAAGCCAAAAGTGCATAGATATTGTTGTGCTATGTGAATATGTCACTAACGATCAAGATTCTTGTACCACTCTTATCAAAGTGAATTTTGAGGTCGCGATTGGTGATAACTGCAAACAGACAAGTCACATACAAGACATCTGAAATCTTCTTAGCAATTCCATTAGACTTATATCTTCCTAAGGTATTTTCAATAGGTGAAGGATAATTATATCTATGAACCTAGAAAAAGGAGGGTTGTGGTGAGCCATGTTCATAGAGCATTCCCATCGATTCGAGGGGGGATCCTCCCCCAAAAACCAATATATCTTTGCTCGAAAGACACAACTGCCAATTAAAAACATATAGGCCAAGCCTCCACGGAAGATGAGAGGCCCGACTGAGGATTAAGAAAACAAAGATAATGACAATGAGCTTGCAAAACCACAAAGACAACTATCACCGAAGTGGGTGAAGCAGCTTTTGGACCATAAGAACCCTCTGGTCATCAAGGACTCACCATTCGATCACTTCCCATTCAAACACATTAGAGAAGCAATGAACGGCCCAAGCTCTTAGATCACTTAGTCAAATATGTGATAATGATTGTGTAATAAAGGTGGATGAGCCCACAAGTCTTGTAGAAGTACAAGGCAACCTGAATTGGATGGAAGCTATGAGTCAAAAGTATGTTCCAATCATCAAGAACAACACTTGGGACCTTGTGGATGTCATGAAAAATGCAATGTCATCGGCAATGAGTGAATTTACAAAGCCAAGTGTAAATTCGATCGCTCATTGGATAACAACGAGGCCTAGCTCACACGTAAAGTCTTTTCAAGTCAAAGGATTCACCTATTAAGAGACATCTGTCCACTGTAACCATGCTAGCATGTGGCCAGCCATTAGGGAAGCTGTCATAGCATAACGTATTGCACATAAGAAATTCATTGGCATTTGGGCTTCTAGAACTCTACAAAGATTGCACCTGAATTGTCCTATTAATAGTAACTTGGAGTGGCAACAAACTTTCAAGTACATTAGACTTCGTCTTCCTAGGTGGAAGCATGGTCGCAGCTGAGGAGGTAAAGCCTCACATAAACCAAGAAAGGCGTGCTTGTAAGCCCAAGCATGGCTACAATCCCCTTTCATTGTAGATCTTTCTTTTATAGACTTCTGTTCATGTTTAATTTTTATAACATGAATTTAGTATGTCCCCCCATACATTGAAAAATGGGAAATTCCCATTTAGCTGTGGAGAAGAGAAGAGGTGTGAAAAGCAAGAGGGAAAGGGCATGATTAAACTAAGGGATAAAGGGGGTAGGGAGAGTTTCAATTTAGAGGGACCACTTAAGAAGGGCGCATTAAAGAAGAAGGCAAGTGCTAAAGGGGGAGGGGTACTAGGGACCAATTAGAGAGACAAGCGATAAAGAAGGGCGCATTAAAGAAGAAGGCAAGTGCTAAAGGGGGAGGGGTACTAGGGACCATTTAGAGAGAAGCGATATCTATACAATTTTATAACATAACAAAGGTCTTAGGTTCTTGAATAGACACCTTTGAAAGTGAAATAATACTGAGATCACTCCAGGACCAAGTGACATTACCTAGCTATTTTTGTTATAAACTTCATCAAAGCGAGAGAAAACATTTCATAAATAGCATACTTAAAGCCCCTCAAAAATGTTTGTCTTCTATAAAAGACAGTTGAAATATACTCTGCATAGCCTACACAAGGTGCCTTATAATCTCTGTTCAAACAGCAATACTTTTCCTTGTCTGTACAATTGGATTATATTGATTTAAGTCATTCTATTGGTGCAATGACAACCTTGCCTGTTGCCCGCCCAGTTTCCAAATATGAAAATGCCTCTACGACTTCTGAAAATTTAAAATGGCCTTTCGGGTCAATGATAGGCTTCACCTTCCCACTCTCTAGGTAGGGATTCAGCTTAACCAGACTTGCTCCATTCGATGTCACGACAAAACGGAAGCCTGGAGGAGTCACTGCACCAGTCAGGACAACCACAGAGCCACCTTCTTTTATCACCTTCACTGCCCTATCACACTCTCCTGCGTTCATAGTTCAGCATTGCATCAGTGGTACCCATCCAAATTGTCATATCCAACCACCAGTGTAGCTCTTAAATGGCTTAGGAACAAAAATAAAGCTGCAGTGTGAGAGAAATTGTGTGCATGTGTGTGCTTTCATCGTGCATGTATTTGTGTATATGCATGTCTGTGTAGCATGTGCATGTGTATTCTTGCATAGTAAGTCCATGTTTGTGTATGTACATTGTGCCATCAGATGCGTGAATGTTTATGATGTGAGAGCCAAACTTCTACCTGTGATCAAATCCGTAGAAAAAAGTAATTAAACATAAAGAGTCGTTCACTGTCCAGAACAACACATAACAAATGGCATGGCTTGTGTTAAGGGTCCAGAGTTTTCAAAAGGGGTGTGACTACTCAAATGTCTGCATGACCAATCCGATTTCATGAGTTATGCTCCTTGTGAAAGGACATGACTCTATATTTGAATTAAAGTACATGAGGCCTACTATATATATCTTCTATGAGTATGCCTCACCTTAATGGGCACAAGTTCCAACAAGTGTGCAATCTTTTCAGCACTTCTGCCTTTTCCATTTGACTCCTCACTCTCTCTTGTAAAGTCTCATGGAACGCACAAAAATCACTTTCCTACTTCCTTGTAGCTGTGTGGGTCTGTGCACGTGTGTGGAGAGAGAGAGAGAGAACTAACTTACCCACTGCATCATAAACAACATCATACTTCTCAGGCAGATCTTCATACTTGTGTTTCGTGTAGTCAATGACTACATCTGCCCCAAGGCTCTTCACAAAATCCACCTTTGAAGTACTTGCTGTTGCTGCCACTAATGAAGCCCCAAAGACTTGCTTGGCTAGCTGCCATAGACAACCCAGAAAATACACGTCCAATGTATGATGGTATATAAGAAATCAGTATAGAATCTCTCTCTCTCTCTCTCTCTCTCTCTCTCACACACACACACACACACACACACACAAAGTTGTGCTATTAATATTTGTTTACTTCATGCCCTTCTTATTACACAGCACATGAGAGGAGGAAGAAACCCATCACGTCACAGCACATAGCCAAAATTCCACAAGGGAGCAATATGTGTGTGTGTGTGTGTGTGTGTGTGTGAGAGAGAGAGAGAGAGAGAGATTTTGTAGCCTTTTATAGATACTAATGCATCCATATACAGTATTATCTGCTAGAAACCAAACACACACACACACACACACACTTATTATTTATAGTGAAGTCTCTCACACACACACGCGCATGCATGTGCGAATTGGGATGGAAAGAGCTTCCAATTCCCAGCTGGGATGACAAGCATGACATGATCGCTTACCTGAATGACAAGGCTTCCTACCCCTCCTGCTCCAGCCAATACAAGCAATGTTTGCCCTTCCTTGAATCCAGCTCTTTCCAGTCCTTCAAGAGCTGTCTCAATGGCAAGTGGCAAGCTTGCTGCTTCTGCAAAGCTCAAGTTCTTGGGTTTTAGAGCCAACAGCTTCTCTTCCACTGCTGTATACTGGGCAATAGAGCCCCACTGTTTGGGGCCATTGAGAGCCTGTTCGCTAATGTTGCCATAGACTTCATCCCCTTCCTTCAGGGATGTCACCTGGCTGCCTATCTTGACAACTACACCAGATACATCATATCCTGGGACAGTCTGGTGAGAGCAATAGGTAAGTCAGTCATTACTGCATATGATAGTTCGCCTCAACAATGTTTAATGCTACTTCGCCTAGACAGCCCGTTATGAAAAATGAATGCTACTCATTAAAAGTGCGTTACAACGTGTCACAATAAGGCTCTGCGCCAATCAATATACAACACCAATTAACGGCTTAATAATGCGTGACAAACGAAATCTTGTACACGACTGAACTAGAACTGACGAGACCCTGCACACGAATGAACTGAATAGGAACAATGTCATCGCGTCCCAGCAATCAGAATCCATATGCACGCCAATGAGAAGTACTAAGCATTCATTCCAAGTCCTGTCAAGTCAGAACAAACTTGCAAAGACTTCGAATTAGCAGCACTCAACCATGCATAGTTAAAACGCATTCCTTCGTGTCGTCATATTCCTTCCACACGTTCCTACTCTACCCGATGAATGGGACCGCTAAAAAATTTTCTCACTTCCAACCATAACAACGATTCGCGCCCCTGCCTAGACGAACTAGCATGCCACCCCCGGTGGAGGAAAAGAAACAGAAGATAATGAAGTACCGGGAGGGGCGAGTCGGTTGCCTTGAACTTGCCAAGGCGTCTCTTGAAATCAACAGGGTTCAATGCGGCGGCATGCACCTTGACAAGGACCTGGTCAGGGAGCACCGGAGGCACTGCAACCTCCCCAGGTTTCAATACTTCTGTTGCAGGGCCATACTCGTCATAGAGCCAGGCTTTTTGCAGGGAAGGAACAGCGCAATCTGCAGAAACAACTGGCGTCTCAACTGTGAACTCGGCTCTGGGGCAGCGCAAGGGAGGTCGAAGAGGGAAAGGAAGGGATGTGGGTGGTACGAGGAGCAAATGGGAAGAGGAGCGGGAGAGCTGAGGAGCAAGGGAATGGAGGGTGGAGCGATGGGCAATTGATGGGCAGCGAGATTGATGCAAAGAAGGAATGTGTAGGTGATGGGTTGCAATTGAGCTGAAGGCTTCCATAGAGCACCAATTCTCAGGAGCAAAGCAAAGAGCCTCTCTCATAGACTCTGCAGAGCACCAATTCTCAGTAGCAGAGCCTCTCTATCTCTCTCTCTCTCATTTTGTAGTTGCACTCAAATCACTAGATCGTTGGTTTTTTACAAACATTACTCCTTTAGCTTTCATCTTGCCTTCCCTTGTGGTTGAGAATTGTGGATAGGCTTTTCCTTCATCTTTCGCTCGCACCCATCACCAGATTTTCTTTTGCTCTCAAACCCTTTCCTTACATTCTAGAGATTTCCACAACATTCTTCCAAACTTCACCTCTTTTAAGGTTCTCTTTATCCTAGACTCTTGTTGTCTCTTGTTCCATGCCAGCAGCCTTTGAAGAGCCTCTCTCATTATCCCTCCTAAGATTCAAAGAGCTTCTCTCTCTCTCATTACCCCTCCTAAGGTTCAAAGAGCCTCTCTCACTACCCCTCCTAAGGTTCTCGTTATCCTAGAGCCTCTCTTAGGGCGTTTACGCACTAGGCCCACCGTGGGCATCCCCAAGGTGCATGTGGTATGATATATAATGCACAATCTACCACACGGGATTACAATAACTACCGCACAGTATTGTTAATTTATCGTGCGATATAGTTGAGCATATATAATGTGCACCCACCTCATACTATTTGCATTCCTAGTTGGCAATCCTACAGGCACTCATGGCCATATAATACCCCAAGATAGACCCTCTAGCACTAGCTAATAACAATCGGCCCAAGTAAAATAAGGAGTGTGTGCAATGCTAAAAGGCCAAGATAGAGCACTTTAATAAATTTGAAAGAATGCGGACTAGAGTGGTCAAATTGTATTTGACTAAGCCCACAACACCTGAGTCTCCAAATTTTGAATGGGATCCTAAAGGGCTTGAAGGTGCTTGAGACTCCTATTGAAAATCCATCACTAGTCTCATAAAGAAAAATACTTTGAAAGTTCAAACCCAATGTGAGAATGAAGAGTGAAAAGGCGAATATTAACAAAAAAGAAGAGCAAGGGAACATAGCTAAATCGGACCAAACATCTTCCACCACATCAAGTGGAGCTAGCAACCAAGCAAGCACCTCAAAGTGCCATGAAGGCCTAAGGGAAGTTCCCGATTACTTCAAAAACTACACCAAGGGAGCAACAACAATAGCAAGAAACTAAATCTTGCACCGGCGATGAACAACTCACATTAGAAGAAGAAAAAGAATTAAAAGCATTGCTAATGGAATATAGAGATTGCAAGGCTTGGTCCTACAAAGAAATGAAAGGGATTTTCCCTGAAGTTTCAGTACATACCATACCAATAAGGGAAGGATCCAAACCGAAGGTATGCAGACCCTACATGTCAAATCCCAAGTATGGCATCCATGTCTATGAAGAACTAGAAAAATTATTAGGTGCTAGTTTCATTTACCTGCTATAGCATCTAGTAAGGAATCACAAACTGGTAGAGGAAAAGGGTCAGTACTGGTGGTAGCATTGAGCTTTCTATAGTCCACACATATTCTAAGTTTTCCATTCTTTTTGGGCACAATGACAGTAGGTGAAAGCCATGTAGCATGGGTGAGAGGATACATAAAACCCACTCTCAACAACTTATCAATTTCCTCTTTGACTTGTTTTGCATTGTTGGGATTCATTCTGTATCTTCCTTGAATCATTGGGACAACATCTTGCTTCAAGTTGATCATGTGTTAGCATAACTTAGGGTCTACTCCCTTCATATCAATATAATGCCAAGCAAAGATGTCTTTATACTCTATCAATAAGTCTTTTAATTCCATTTTAAAAGGTGGAGGAAGACCTGTACTTACCAAGAATGTCTTGGGGTTGTCGGGGTCTCCAAGGTTCATCTCTTCCAAGTCAACCTATCAGACTCTGGCACTCTTTTGCATATGCTCCTCAAATTGAGTTTCACCTTATAGGATGGCCTATGCAGTTGATTTCTGATTGTCTTCTTGTAGAGTGTCATTTGTGTGCGCAAGATTGTCACTTGTCATACTGTAGTTGATAGAATCTGCCTCCGACTATTTTTCGACCGTGTTCTATTTTACCGTGGTGGGATGTAGGTTGGTTGTGTTTGTTGATTTGAGCATGTATACTGCTCAATGATTTTGATTACATCAATTACAAATATGGGGAAAACAATAGGATTTCTCCTAAGGAAAATTTCCTCCTCATCTTCCTCAAATTCAGCTATCATGTTGATGCCCTCTGCTTGTAGTGGTTGAACTTGTTTTGGGAAGCTTCTCTTTGAAGAGAGATTGATTTTAAACTTTATTTTGGCTTTCTTGATTATTATTCTTTCTGATCCCCAGTCTTGTTTTACTTAGGTTGCTCTTAGGAATGGCCTCCCCAATAATATGGAATAGGCACAATCTCTTTCCTCCATTTTGAGTACTACAAATGTAACTGTGAAGGATAGTCCCATAATGGTAATTTCCTATCCTCTTAGTATTCCAAGAGGTTGTACTCTTCTTTAGTCATCCATTTTGACCTGAAATGGTGCTGGTGCAAGTTCATTGTTCGTAACAAAATTTCTTAAATAGATCCTCTGAGAGGATGTTCACTCCTAATCCTCCATCTAACAATACTTTTGGTATCCTTTGTCTTTTATAATCTTCATCTATGAGTGGGACTTGATAATCCACATCTTCAATGCTGGATGTGTAAATATCAGGTGTTTCCTCTTTATCATCACTCTCTGGGTGATTTGTTGGTTGAGGAACATCAATAAAATGAAAATTCTGACATAATTGATTCTTGAATGCTGGAACAAGATTCAGAAGTTGATCCAATGTTATATGAACTTTGGAATCCAAAAGCTCCTTAACGAAGAGTGTGGGGTCTTCATGTTCATGTTTGGCCTTTTCTTGTATCTGACTTCTATTCTTCAGTGTGGTGTCTGCAATTGGAACGGCTTGCTCCTCTTTGATTTGTCAGTTTGGCCCTATCACTACTATTTTTCTGTTCTACTGAGCCCAAGGAGTTGGTTCCATCTAGCAAATCATTTTTTTCTTTGGGAATATATCTCCAGTTGGAAGAAGCTTGTCTTGTTGTGTGTGTATCTGGAACTTTGTTAAGTTGTTGGATGTTTCTTTGCTAAAGTTGATTAGATGTAGGTTGATGTCAGACGTTTCCATCAAAAGATTATCAGACTATGTTTGGAGTTCTCTAAGGTCGAGCTAAGCCTTACCCTTATTTTGGAGCTGTGATGCTCTTGCTTCTATTGCTACATTACTCTCAAGTATTTGCTGTAGAGCTTTATGCTTGATTAGGCTAGTTCATTGGCTTTGTTGTCATTCTTGGTACATCTCCAAGGCCCATCATGGGCTTTGTACCTTTAGATCTGGTCACTACTAGTGCATGTATATTACCTTGATTTCTTTGATTTTTTTGATTTTGTAATCCTCGTTTATAGGATCCAAATACACCATATGAACACTTGGTGGTGGTTGTTGCTGCTACTGCTGATTTTGGTTACCTCTTGCATTATAATTGATTATGGGGATTCCTCTTTCTCCTCTATGCTTGCACCAAAGCTCACATTGAGGACCTTGTTTGTGGCCTTCCATGCCACAGTATGTGCATGCTTGATCTTGGTTTTTTCCTTGTTGATTTCCCTAATTCTGTTGATTGGGACTTCTTGGTGGTGCATTATTGAATCTTTGTTGTTCTTGCCTACCTACTACTGCAATCTGATTAGTTGCCATGGGTGGGGCTTAATTTTTTTAGTTTTACACATGAGGAGGGACTCTCCCCCTATAATTCGGATTATACTAGCATCTCTCTTTCTCATGATTGTCCTTCCCACAAAATGCACTAGTAACTTTGGGTGGGGGTGGGGTGTTTTTAAAGTTTCCAATTGCTCCTTAATCCTTTGCTCTAACTTAAAGAGCTTGTCTATTTTCTTCTTGCCTTTGGATTTCTCTTTATTCTTGCTCTGTCTTTTCTTTTTCTTTGAGGTCTCTTCCTCTTCACTCTCGTCATCTGATGTATCATCTTCTGTAGCATCACTTTCCTCATCTTCTGCATTAGTATTTGTCTCTGTGTCAGAGTTAGAATGCATTTTCTTCTTTTGTTTTTCAGACCTTGACTTCGTGCACAGTCTTCATTTTGCTCTTTGTGCCACATTAACCATGTTGTTAAAATCATTTACTCCTCCAAGCTGATCTCTGCCAGCCTGTCCATAATTCTTTGTTTAGTCCCTTACAGAAATAATCTCCCAACTGCTCATCAGTGGGTTGTTGATTGTTTTCAACCTTCTATTCAGATTTCTGAACATTTGTGCATAGTCTTCAACTAGCAGAAGTTTTTGCTTCATATTTTGAAGCTTCTTGAGTGTATCTTAAGGAGTTCTTTTAAAATGAAAACGGCTTAAAAATGCAATTTTCAATTCATCATGAGGAAAAATGAGCTACACCACATTGCATAAGCCAAATTATTGCCTTACCATTAAAAGTCATTGCAAACTGCTCTTTTTTTGTGAGGTCTGGAAGTTCTCCAAATCCGCTTGTAGCCCACCTTGTTTCAAATTATTTGACATGACTATCTAGATCTTATCCTTTCTTGTGGGTGAATTTGGCTGACTTTACCAAAGGATTCTTCATTCTTGGCTATTGTTGTTGTCTTTGAACTGGAGCTTTTGTTGTTTCTTTTTTGGAGGTGGAGGTAGTGGATTGAAGTCGAGTTTCCTTTGAGCTTGAACAAATAAACATGCTGCAAAATTTGTTGCAATACTCCCCTTGATTAATTCTTCAGTGGGTGATTGCACCATCAATTTGCTGAGTTCGATTTGAACCTCATTTATTTCTATGCCACATGCACATAATTATCAAAAGAACTTGTTCCACTCGATGTGTAATCTGGATCATGGAAAATGTAATCTTGATCATCTATTTGTGGGCCCGCTTCCAGTCTAGCATGGTTTCTTGTGAAGTAGGCATAGCCAATTCGGCAAGGTGATGTTTTCACCTGAGAGTTATCCGACATGGACCAAGGTACTCGCCATGTATGAGAGAAATAGAGCACTGTTGTCACTGGCTACTGTTGAGTTGCCTATAGTGCTCTTTGATAAGGAATTTGCTGTGTGTAATCTGGATCATGGAAAATGTCACCTTGATCATCTGTTTGTGTGTCCGCTTCTAGTCTTGCATCGTTTCTTGTGAAGTAGGCATAGCCAATTTTGAGAGGTGACATTTCTCCTGAGAGTTATCCGACATGGACCAAGGTACTCACCATGTAAGAGAGAAATAGAGCATTGTAGTCACTAGCTACTGTTGAGTTTCCTATAGTGCAATTTGATAAGGAATCTGCTTGCACTTTGCTGGATCTTGCCCCCTTGACTATCTGATTGTGCTTGTTGCACAGTCGGACAACTGTCCGCTAGTAATCCGATGCTTACGTGCTGGCTTGTCTTACTGTTGTTGCACACTTGTATGGTCGAAAAGGTGTCAGAGAACAATCCACTTCTTGATGATTGTTGACTCCAAGCCATAGCTTTGTAGACACCTCACTCGTCATCAGAGTGTGTTCACTTGTCCGAAGCATTGTGGCAGCCATCCAGCTGATTTTCATCATGAGGAAGTCGTTTACAGAAGTCTTGAAGGAATTCCGATGATAGTGGTCCGGATTCAAGTGATTTCTGAATGAATTCGCTCGTTGAATGTGGTTGTATGCTATTTTTGCTTTACTAGACGTTGTCTTTGCAACAATACGTTGTTGTTGATTTGATTTTCTTGGGAGTTGTTGCGTCTACTAGTCTATTTTTCCTGTAGTCATTGTAGATCATATGGTTTTCACTCTTTTGCAGAATTGCTATGTAGAAGCAATTGATAGTCAGAGCTCGAATGCAAGTAGAGGACCACCAATAGTGTTAATGGTGTCTCCAAAAGATTGAAAAATACCTACACGTATCCACTCCTGGAAATGGAAATGCCAGGGTTGCTGACTAACATCGAAAAAAGGAAAAGATAATACAAAACATATAAATAACTGAGACAACTATTTGTAGAATAGAAATGTTGCAAATAGTTTGTATTTCCGCATATGGCAACAACCACCCTGATGTAGGAGATGAAGATCAGCTTATAACAACATTCGATAATGATCCAACTTCAGTCAAGTAACAGTAAAAAATAGACACAGTTCAAAACATGATGTGGTGGATAAGGCCACTACTACTGGCTGTCAGGGACAGTTATAATTGTCCCTACAATTACAAAATTATCCACTACATACTATTGTAACTCCCTTTTACTAGGGGTCTACTAACCCTCCTTGGTTGAGGTCTACATGGGTGGAAAGGTGATTCTCAACACTGTATGACTAGTGGATCCATTGCATCATCTTGTTACTCTTCCTCTTGTGGGGTTCCCTTATTTTGCTTTGGATTTCCCTTGTCTAGAAATTGCTTAATAAAATTTTCCCAAAATGCAGCAACTAGACTCAACAAACTGATCCAGTGTGATCTTTATTGATGCTTGCTTCAGGGCTGAAAATAGTTCTGCTAAGACAACATCCTCCAATTATTTCTAAATCTGCTAAGACAACATCCTCTAATGATTTCTAAATCTGTCTCTGTGTCCGTGTCTCTTTCTTCATCTGAATTTTAATCAAATTCTTGATTATTTTCTTTTGCGCTTTTGTCTACACTCGTTGGCTTCTTTGAGGTTTTTCAACACAATGTTGCTAGGATCCTCAAGTTCCGGAAGGTCAGCTAGTATACCCTCAATATTAGTTCCACTTTCAATGGAATAAACTAATGGGAATGTGACGGTTAGTCCTTCTAAGATCTAAGTCATCTGAATCAAGCACTGCAAAAATTTCTGAATAAATATTAAATTGGTCTTCTGGGCTCTGTGCCTTGTCGTCCTACCTAGATGCCATTAGGACCTAATTCTCCCTCAATGGGATTTTAGAGTCACTTTCACTTTTGATTCTTTATTTTATTGTTGTGTTTGCTCTCTTTGGAGTCGAACTTGAAGATGTGTCCTTTGCGAGATTGGTTCTTCATCATTTCTTTTCTCCAACATTCATTATCTTGGATTTGCTCTGCCATGCCCACATTTGTTTTTCACTTATTGGTTTTTCGAAACAACTCCAAAACCATACTTGTTTTGTTGATTATCATAAAGGTCAAAACTCACTTCTTTACAAGTTTCCATATTTTAGGGAATTGCATGCTTGCTTACAACTACCATTCTATCTTCATTTTCATCAAATAGTGCTTGTAATTCCATCTGGTATTTGTCCTTCTTAACAAATTTTTACAAGATTTGCATCAGACGCTTGTTCACTATCTCCGCTTTCCCATCCCCTTATGGGTGACGAGTTGTAAGCTTTTTGGTCTTTGAGGTCACCTTCTTGATTGTATTTTCATCTTTTTCCATGTTTTCCCTAAGCCATCAATGGAATCATAGCATTAGTCTCAACCTTCGCAGGTGTGAGTGCTGATCCTCATGAGATCGCGCACCATTCCCCTCTGCCATTACTACAGGGCAAGGTTGCCATTCATCTAGTCCTCCGATCACCAAACTTGATTGAGTTTTTGAACCCGCAAGATCACTAGTGTTAATGGGGTTGACTACTCCGCATTTGTATTTAGATTGAAGAGGTTGCAAGACAAAGGGTTAATGTTTCTTCTTAAATCTCTCACCACACTCGGAAGCATTCTCAATGCGCATTCTAAAAGGGACTCTTTGTCTCTCTCACTTCATATTATAGATTTCAGGAAAAGATAAGCGAAGACATTCAGTATGTAGATAGACATGGAAAACAGTAAATCAGATCTCAAAAAACATTCAGTGCTTGATACATTCTCTGTTCTAGAAGATGATCCTTCTCTCACACATTGTGTGGATTACATTTTTTCAGTTACAACCGATCTCCAAAAGTTACACCATTATGATTGTACCCTTTCAGATCATACATGCTTTTTCTCCTTATCTGAGTGGTCATTTCCCTACGTTAACAAAATTAAGATAATCAATGGTATTTTTATCTTGAATACCAGTGGTATTTCATCCATATTGTTCTGACCCAAGATGGTGGTAACATGTGGTCCAAGTTGCTCCTTGAAGTAAACCAACTTTTGAAGATGTGGATATCGATATAGAGATGCCAAGGGATCCAATTGATGCCAATCAATCTCGGGAATAAGATGTAAATATGGCATGGGAGAAGGTGGAAATAGCAACATCACAAAAGTAGAAGGTGGAGATTACAACATTGGGGAAGAAGATGGGTATCATGTATTGCCTAATATTCATCAAGAGGGTGAGTTAGAGCATCAATCCTTAGGTAGTATAGACCCTGCTGATCTAGGTGAGTTGGGAATATAACTAGAGATAGGCATATTTGGCGGCGTTTGATGTAATGCTATTAATCGATTCTTTTGCCACTGAGAGGACTTATTATCCTTGGCTCTTCCACTTAGACTAAACTTACATTACTTTAATCTATATATTAAGCTCATCATGAATTCATGGGTATTTTGATCCCAAACTTGGTGTGCTTGTTCTTGTATTTTTTATCTTTAAAATGATCAAAACTTGTAGCTCAAAAGTGATTTTGGGTCCTATAATTGAGAAAATATTTATATAATTTCATCAAGGAATGCAAACATCAGTTTGGGTGTCGTTATTTGTGTTAGTATCTAGTATAGCTATTGACGTTTGTGTCAGTATATGCATCGGTATAGAAGTGTGGTTGCTAGAGATATCAATGACTATACTGACACACATATCGACACCTACACCAATGAATTCACGCCTACAAACCCTACGTACGATTTGCTAATTGTGGTGTAAAAATAATTTTGAGGCCTACAAAGCATGGAGAAATAAGTGTCAAAAATGGACTCCACTGTAGTAGTGTGAAGAAGATGAATCCTATGCCCAATTCTAAGGAAACTTCTTCGTAAATAATGTTAAGACTTTCATTGCCTTGCCTATATGAATAACACAGAGGGATAGGACTATTTCTAAGTTTCATTATGCTTATGGCATTGCATAGAATTCTCTAATCTTAGTACTTATTGATCAATGAAGGTAGCATTGATTGGATCAGGCTATCTAGGTGATAATGCAAACAAGAGCAATGTGATCTGTTGAAGCGAGTGGATGGCGAGGATGGAACTAATAGTGAGATCTAGTGTAGCTTTCCATTTGTCAATGAAATCCATGACAAACTCATTCTCATAAAGTTAAATAAGATTTAACATCTGTAAATGAACATTTAATTGAGTGGAGACATCAACGTGATCAAAAGTGGAAATGTTTTTGTCCCAAAGTATTAATCATCAAGTCATTAGAGCATGAACTAACTAGCCTTCTATGTCTCCATTACTGGACAATGATGTTGGAATGAGGTTTGGAGTTTGCAAGACCTCATGCCCAGTGTAGGTCTAGTAGACCCATGCCTGCATCCATAGAATTTCCACCCATAGTTCGGATCAAATAAGCAACATTTCCATCTTGATGGAAGAAATGCAATAATTTGTGTTAGTACTTTCTTGATCTTGTAGGTTCTTTTTCTAGAAGATGCCATTTTCTTGAATTCTCAGTAATAGGTTCCTTAAAGCATTTCAAAAGAAGAGTAGTGGCATAATGCAAGACAATGTGATGGTCTTAGTCGAGGATCATTCCATATATGGAAAAAAGATGAGGAAGAACTACCCGCCCACTGTGTGGTCATGATACCACAAAGCTGTAGGGGGTTGTGAATTGGCATAGGTATAGTTTTTCTTGACACAAGAGTCTTCGATATCAATGTGGTTTGGAGTGAACCAAGCACTGGGATTCCCATCAGATGCACTTTCTATCTCTCCTTCATGCAAATGTGTAATGATCGGGATGCTGCCTTGGTGAGGATTCGCCCAATAAATCATAGGATCCACTCCGATGAAATGATCTCGATCGGAGACGTGATTCTCCCACTTGACATAAGCTAGCTTATGTTGTGTTGCCTGCATAGCATTGATCAACTTTTAGAGCACATTGTGAGAATAATGAAATTGCCATATATAGATCACTACGAGACAAAGCTTAGCGACCTAGATCTATCCCACGAGTGCCCGTATAGATTTCACATTCTCAATGGTTGTAATGCAAGGGCTCTAGAATTGCATCTAAACCACTCGGGCTTATCATTTTGCCAAATTGGGATGGATGGTGGATTTCTCATGGAACCTAGAAACCTTAGCGCAATTGTCATTTTTTCGGCAAAAAGAGTGGACATCATAGTGGATTTCTCTAGCCTAGAGAGTGGAACTAAAGTGTTGCTGGGGATTTCATAATTTCCCCTTTGGAGTTCATGCCGATCAGGAATCCTTGACCAAAATAATGAAGATTGTTATTGTCGACAACGGAGGCACAGAAGAAGGGTTGGTTGAGGACCTATCTTTGTAAAAGCTGCCTTCGATCTTGCAACAAGCTAATTAGGGTATTTCTTCTATGCATATGCTGATCAAGTGGGCGTGGTTTGGACAATAGAAATGGTGCAAAATGTGTTACCTAATGGACGTGTGTCTAGTATGTCCTTTGGAAATCGTACGTGGATAGACCTAGTAGATTTGGCACCCATTATTGGAAACACTGAGATGTGGGAAATCATCAATCCAACTAATTCCGGTCATCCCTTGCATGTTCACCTCATTCAATTTCAAGTTCTCAATCAGCAGGAGTTCAACATCAAAGACTATAGGGATGGTAGATGCTATTTGGATTTACCACCATATCTAGAGTTAGGAAGCTACTTCACCGAGTACCCTAGAGAACCTGGTCGGTACCAAGAGGATGGAAGGACACTGTTACTATTTATCAAGGTCATGTAACCTGTTTGTTATTGTGATTTTCCCCTAAAGATGGCTCCTCATTCCCCTTTGATCCCACCCTAGACCCTGGCTATCTTTCTGCTACCATATCGGCGTATATGAAGATCATGAGATGATGAGACCTTTCAAGCTTCAATATGCCAAAATAGACAATTAACATTTTTGTTCATCTTGTCGAGAACAACTATACAATTGGTTGAAGCCCATTTTATGCTGATGGGGCTTTTTTTTCCATAGTAGAAAGCTTTGTACTCAAAATTTAGCTTGGGCCAATTCTAATCTTAAGTGTATGATTCCTAACTTCACTCTTTATTATCATGATTTCTTTGATTTGTGAGATAGAGACGGTTCCAAGGATTCTTATTCTTATCCGATGATTTTGTTGGATAATTTTCTTTAAATGTAATAAATATTGGTAGTTAAGGTTTACTATTCCTCTTTGCATTTACATCTATATTTGAATTTGAGAGTCTCTCTAAAAAGTTCTTATAATTTCCCACTCCATTGAAACTTAACGTTAAATGGCTAAGTTGCAATACGAATATGTGCAAGGTAAACATTGTGAATTTATTCATGTTATGGATGGAAAGATTTACATTTTTGGGGTCATTACAATCATTGAGGTCATTGTAATCAACTCAAGAGTCAAAAGGTAAGAAGCACGTGACTCCATATTCAAAGAGAAAATTGTATTAAGAAATTATGATCTAACTACGTAATCTACAATTGTTTGATGTTATAGTAGGTGACATGAGGAACACAACCTTTCCATGGAGACAAAATGCATTGCCAAATGCCTCACTTGTATCAATAATTTCAATGTTTATCCATAGACTTGTCACTCCATGTTAACAAGTCTCCCGTTAACCCCTCATCTCCCCTCCCCACACCCACACACACCTCTTTCCCTTAGGGTCAATGTTTGCTTGGGTGTAGCCATTTTTAAAGAGGTTTAGGGCATTTTTTGTATATAGGTATCTTCCTAACCCAAACTTATGCATTGCTCAGTGGTATTTGGCACAACTTGGTCTTTAAGTTGTAGTACACATTCCAAACATGAATATGAGACTAAAATTTAATATAAAATATTAAAAGTTCTATGCTATATATGAAGCATGCATCCCAAAGAGTACAAGATATAACAATTTATTCAAAAACATCAAAGATTTATTCTGCACATACATGCAACCATGTAATCATTCGAAAGTACACTATGTGAGCTTCTCTTCAACCAAAGGACATACCTAATTGAGAATATGAGGTATGGCTTAACGGGCCTCCAATGTTGTGCTAGAATATAATTATAGGTCCATTCAAGGGTATGATTCATAACTTTCTCTTAATTTGTTAAAAATAAGAACCGATTGAAAAAATCAAATCCAAACTAGTGGGACTACTACATGGTGGTCTTTAAACATTGATAGTTCGTGATATTGGTATGTAAATTCAGCCTAGAATGGAAGAATTTGAAAATGTTACATTTGGGCATGTGCGAAGATCTTTAATAAATCGAACACTATTAAGAATTTTGTATTGATTGTTTTTATATGCAAATCCTTGCTATATGGCTCATAAAGCATGTCAAAGGTCATTGCATTTCATAATATAGAGCATCAAACCCAATAGCATGCCCTTTGGCCTATTTGTGTTTTGAAGCATTTTAGCCCACATTGCAGTTGCTTGAGAGTAACTAGTATATGTCATTATAATATATGTCCAAAGTGTAATGGCATATTTAACTTGTATAGGAGTCCCATCATGTTACAGTATGCGAAACCAAAGATCAAATGAAAATGTTGCTCTAATGCCAAGAACTTCATACAATTACCAGGCATGAGGAGCATTACAAGTTGGACATGCATTCCTAATCTTTAAATTATTTACAACGCAAGCCAGGTGAAACCAATGGTGACATGCGACAGCATAATAGTCAGTATCTATATCAAAACGATAGTAATAAAGGTCCATCATCCACAAATTTAAGTAATAGGCACCAGAATGGTATAGGGGTTTTCTAATGGCCAAGCCGAAAAAATTTGGATCCAAGCTACGAACGCATCCTCCTTCAATAATATGTTGAAGTGCAACTTGTGCATCTCATGCTTATTGATAATATGAAGCTATAATTTGGCATTTCTCCTCATAGACATTTTGGATGTATTGCCTGTGTCCAGATTGTTGGAGCACTAAGTGATTTGTTTTAGCCAGGAGCCGTTTCTTCTCACTCACTACCACTGATGCTTAAACATGGCATCTCACACTATGATGCTAGGAAAAGTCAAATCTTCCCTTGCTAGATTTGAGTCCTATTCACCGTCACCCCCCTCTGCACCATCATCCCCCTCTGCACCATCATCCCCCTTTGCACTTTCACGCACATTCATATTGAGTTCATTGGAAGTCACAGAGACTACTCGATGCAAAATAATTCTAA
Source organism: Dipteris shenzhenensis (assembly GCF_047967505.1). NCBI lineage: Eukaryota > Viridiplantae > Streptophyta > Polypodiopsida > Gleicheniales > Dipteridaceae > Dipteris > Dipteris shenzhenensis. The sequence continues at coordinate 3,023,458 of NC_141616.1, forward strand.
TGAGTACATGATCATCGATATAACAAGTATTCACACAAATAGAACATATTGGCATACACTTCAACATATATCACTTTGATCACTTGAAGATGGGATTCTCGCATTTGTGGGTGGTGATGCTACCATGGGGATAGTGATTGTGGTGGCTGTCATTTCCTGCAATCGCCATTGCGTGCATGTTTGAGGGTAAGAAGTGAAGTCTATAGGTACGTCGAGCGTGAACTTTGCACATGACATCTTTGCAAAGTATAGAGGCACACATCTACTATGTGGCTTATTTGAATGGACCATGCAATAAATGTAATATGCATTCTTTGCATAGCTCTTTGCTTGCAAAGTCGGATGGGCCAACGTCCAGGTGAGGGATCGCCGCCACTATCCCAAAATGCTGCTATGTCATTGGTGTTGACCATGATATTGTGATGCCAAATTTTGATATTTTTTATTTGGCATTGGTGAGGCATTGGTAGTGTTTTCTTCTATGTTTGTTGATAAGAGTTTGAGTATCAAGTGATAGCCTAGTGGCTTTCACTTATTTCTATTTTCTAAGATATTGTATGGGATTGAGAGGATGAGTGGAATGGATCATTGTAAATACCATGTGTATGAATGATAAATACCTTGGTATGGGGTGACATATTGAGTTCATTGGAAGTCACAGAGACTACTCGATGCAAAACAATTCTAATGAGTACATGACCATCGATATAATAAGTATTCACACAAATAGAACATATTGGCATACACTTCAACATATATCACTTTGATCACTTGAAGATGGGCTTCTCGCATTTGTGGGTGATGATGCTACCATGGGGATAGTGATTGTGGTGGCTGTCATTTCCTGCAATCGCCATTGCGTGCATGTTTGAGGGTAAGAAGTGAAGTCTACAAGCACGTCGAGCGTGAACTTTGCACATGACATCTTTGCAAAGTATAGAGACACACATCTGCTATGTGGCTTATTTGAATGGACCATGCAATAAATGTAATACGCATTCTCTTGCATAGCTCTTTGCTTGCAAAGTCGGATGGGCCAACGTCCATGTGAGGGATCGCCACCGCTATCCCAAAATGCTGCTATGTCATTGGTGTTGACCATGATATTGTGACGCCAAATTTTGATATTTTTTATTTAGCATTGGTAGTGTTTTCTTCTATGTTTGTTGATAAGAGTTTGAGTATCAAGTGATAGCCTAGTGGCTCTCACTTATTTCTATTTTCTAAGATATTGTATGGGATTGAGAGGATGAGTGGAATGGATCATTGTAAATACCATGTGTATGAATGATAAATACCTTGGTATGGGGTGAGAGTTATTTGTGTATGGGATATTATGGGGTTTTTAGAAAATAGGAAGAGTGAGTCATATAAAGAGGTGGGCTCATGTCCATGTGTTCCAATAATATAAGAGAGGCCACATGCCAAGCATATGGAATGCATGTGGAGGAGTGTAGAGTCAAGAGGAATCCTTCTAGAATTCCTATGTGGAATAAGGAGGATGTGGACATATGGAAAAGAGAGGGTCCCTATGGGCTCCATGTGGGGAGACTCTTGACTTTCTCAATACTTTAAGAGTCTTGAGCATCTTTTGATGGGACACATGGTAAGAGTAGCCAAAAAGGACATGGATGGTGACATACGGGCTTATGGGATTGATGGGGAAAGGAATCTATAGGCAGCAATTGTAAATGGGTGAAGGAGGGTAACAAAATCTCTATAAAAGGAGCCCTCCTCACCCTTGTTCATGATCTCTTCCACCATTAGGCCTCATGTTGTTGTATCTCTAATCTCCTCAAGCCTCTTCTATGAGCCTTCTCTCCCTCTTGTAGATATCCTCTTATGTAGACTCTTGAGTCCCTCTCTCTCTAGTTCATTCTCTCTCTATGAGTAGTCTTGGAGCTTTCGCTCCCTCTTGTACGTATGAAACCTCTTCTTCTCCCTTGTGTTTGTAGTATTTTGAGTTGCATTAGAGTGGAGTCTCACTCTATTGGTAATGAAGTTTACTTCAGGTTCTCTCTCGAGTGTCTCTTCCCTTTTTTTCATTGTTTTCTCTTCCAAAGTGCTCAAAAGTGTTGTCTATTCAGCCGCTCATTGCACATACATGGTTTATCTATTTCCCAAGTCACAGAAGGGGCTCTTCTTTCACTCATAGGCAACTTCTATGGGACTTGGATCGTTGATGAATTCTAAGCATGGAGGTAGTATTCTCCCAAGTCGGCACCCGTAGGAGTAGGTGTTTTTTTCATCATAGTTTGACCCCTTGTCAGTATTTTTGTGATAACTTTTCACTCGATGGTCCGATTTAAACGAAACTTATATCAACACGAAGCTCTCTTAAGGAGCATCATCTTATGTATTCAGTTATTGTATTAGATGTCAAACCAAGAATTTATGACTCTCTGTGTGTGACTATTTCTTTTTCAAATAGTTTTTACCCTTGTCCAGTAAACTCCCCATATCTTTCCAACCGCTTCTCTATTTCTTAGGAAACTTATATCAGAGCAAAGCCCATTTCAAGGTGCATCTCAATATTGATTGAATATTTTATATCGTGTCTCCGTTGAAAGTTATGAGTCTCTGTGTCTTATGACAGTTTGGAGAGTGTTTTGAGCTAAGTGTAAAGGTGTCTATGAAGGAGGTGCAATGTTTCCTCGGAACCTACCCATCCGACCCAATCATCCCCTTAAAACTCCTTGATATATATTAGTTCATGTCATGTTGAGCTGCAAGATCTTCTTTCAACAACATATCACTCTTCTCTTTGGTGTAGACCGGCTTGCTGAGATTATGGCCTCTGTTGATCCTTTCCTTCTCCCTATGCTTGAGTAAAACATCACTTGGGATGTTACCATCTTCATTCTCATATAAGGGAGGATAGTATGGTGTGGTCTCTTGGTATAAAATCTTCTTTTTAATGTCCCTTTCCCAGTGATGAATATCTCTATCACTCAATTCGAAAACAGCAGGAAGTGAAGAGGTGCGTGAAGTTTATTACCCCCAACTTCATGTCACATCTTTTGGTGGAGACGCCAGGTACGTTTGGTATTGGATTCATCCCACCTTACTAAACGGTCTCGGGTGTACTTGATTGCATGTAATGCCTAGTATAGGCATGTGTTTTCTGATGTGATAAAGAAGATGCCTGGAAGAACTCTATTAGAAGAGATTGCAGCCCATTTAAGAGAACTAGAAGATTGTGAAGGTGATGTTCAAGCTATTTGCATGGTCATCATGATCATATCCTTTATGTTTGCACTCTTGAATATGTTGGTGAATCGACAATGCTGTCAGCAGGCACAATGATAGATTGGGGATTGTTTCATGCACTGGTAGCTTGGTGTGAAGAAGAGTTGTGTCTTTGGGTAGTTTTTGACTATAACAATGGAGTGGTGATTCTCAATGCTTTCAACTTCTTTTGCTATGAAAATGATGAAGAGTACAATATCTTGAAGCTGTTATGTGCACTTCCAATTATGAGAAGGGTGATTCTTAAATGCATGTATACACAATGTTTTCATGGTGTTGGTTGGTCACTTATTTTTGAAGATTTTATTGAGGATCACATTGTGGAGGGTTTTTAACAAGTGGTTATGCATAATAAGTTGGCCTTGGTATACTAAGGCTCTGTGGGACCTTGTTTGGATCCTATTTGGGGAAGACCCAGAGGCTTATCTTCGAGATTTTGTTCGAGGATGCCGGATTTTTGGATGGTCCATGAAGGATCGGGCAGAGATTTTGCCTGGTTTGCTTGAAGGTGTAGCCTTGAGTTGGCATGAGGCCTTGCCAAACTTTACCAAGGAGGACTAGGACCAAGTGGCTGCAATGAAGCAGAGATTTGGGGTAGTGGAGTCACCAAATGCTTTGATGTTGCTGTTCGACCAGTTCTATCAAGGAGAGGGTGAGATGGTCTCTGCATTGGCAATCCGATATGAAACTTTATGGACAAAGTATGAAAGGGCAGCTTCGCAAGCTATGTCATCTGCATCATCGGCCCCTCCTCATAGGGATGGAGCACTTAAAGATGAGTAAATTTGTTATGGCTTTGGAGTCTCGTCTTTGCTCGAAAGTAATGAGTAAAGATCCAACAATATACATGGGGGCACTTGGCATTGCGGCCAAGAAAGAAGCTTCTCTAAAGATTGAATCCTCTTTTGTGTCTTCAATAGCTTCAACTTCTAAGGTGGAGGTAATGGGCACTTTTCAAGTACCAAAGTCCTCTGAGTTAGATCATAATATCTCCCAATTGATGGCATAGTTTGCTGATTTAAAATTGCATTTGGTTAATGCACGACAACCTAGAGCACCAAAGAGTGAGGGTAGGCCTCGAGATAAGAGTGGGTTCACTTGCTATGAATGTAATAAAAGAGGTCACTATTGCCCTGAGTGTCCTAGATTGAGAAAGAAAGAAGAAAAACAAGTATCCTTGTTAGAAGCTTCTTCAGGGGATGAGGAAAGAGAGGTAATGATGGCTAAACGGGGGTGTGGTAAAGCAAAAGAAGAATAAGAAAGCAAGGAAGAAGTAGATAAGGAACATCAAGAAGAGGAACACCGTAGTAAGAAAAAGAAGGCATCTAGAAGAAGAATTAGCCAGCCAGACTTTTCTTGAGGACAAGGCATTGGAAGCTATGACTTGTTGTCCGAACTTAAAGAAAAGGAAGCTCATATCACCTTTCATCAATTACTTGCTTTGTCTCCAAAACTACGAAAAGAATGGGGAAATCTAGCAAGCATAAGAGTGTCAAAGAAGAAAAAGAAGAAAAGTTCCATTCCTATTGTTCAAAAGGTAGATATGGATGTTGGTGATGATGTACCTATGGTTGATGTGATCATTGATGGTCAAGTGATTTCTAATGTGTACATTGATGGAGGTGCATCGATTAATGTCATGAGTGAGAAGACCATGATAGATGCTGATTTAAAATACTCTAGTACTACCTCTCCTTATCATATCAAATTGCTTGACAACACTAAGGTAAAGACCTTGGGAGTTGTGAAGAATCTAGAAGTGGATGTATGTGGAATTTTTGTGTCGACTACTTTTCAGGTGATCCTTACCAAGCCAGATGCACATGCCTATCCATTGATTTTGGAAGGCCCTGGCTACACAAGCTGTAGGCTGTTCAAAAGTGGGATACTGGAGAATTGATTTTGCAGGGAAATGATAAGGTGCGCTACAACATCAGAAGCCATAAAAAGAAAGTTGTCAATTAGGAGTCTTCAACATTAGAGAGTTCTAACTGATGAAGAAGAAGAGACAGGGCATAGCTTCGAGGAGTCCAGCTCAGAGGGTGAGGTGGAAGGAGTGGCCTTTGGTCTTTGTCTTGGTGCTGATCGGGATGAGTCAAGAAGGAACAAGGTGGTGGTGCAAGAAGATCCTATAGAGACACTTCATGTGGAGGATGTGGAGCACACTAAACGATGGCAACGCAATAAAGAGCTTCTTGGTGATTCTCTATCAGGTAGTGAGAAGCTCCAGTACTTGGATATGCCAGATGATTTCCCATATCTCTTTGCAACAAGCTATTCACAGGTTCGACCAATCTCTCTTGTGGAGCACAAGATTGAGTTGAAGCTAGAAAGCAAGCCAGTTGTGCAACGATTAAGGCAATTGGGGGTGATCCAAGCTGAGGCACTAAAGAAAGAGGTAACACAACTACTTGGGGTGGGATTCATCTTTCTTGTTAATGATTCAGAATGGATATCTTGTGTAGTTGTCACACTAAAGAAAGAAAATAAGTGGCAGGTTTGTGTGGACTTTCGTCCTTTGAATGCATGCACTAAGAGAGATCATTTTCCTTCGCCATTCCAAGATGAAATACTAGACCAAGTAGCAGGGCATGAGATGTATTCTGTATGTGATGGGTATTCTGGGTACCTTCAAATTATAATTCGGGAGGAAGATCAAAAGAAGACATCATTTGTCACACCTTGGGGAGTTTTTGCTTATAGAGTCATGCCCTTCGGGTTGACCAATGCACCAGCTACATTTCAAAGGTTCATGAGTCAAGTCCTTGAGCCTCACTTGGGAAAGTTCATAAGGGTGTTTTTGGATGATTTTTGCATTTATTCTTCATGCATAGATCACATGGAGAAGTTAAAGATGGCCTTAGCTAGTAGGATTGATGAAGCAAAAGGGTGTCTAAATCCTAGGAATTGTCAGTTGGCTCAAATAAAAGTAGTCTTGTTGGGGCATATTGTGTTTAAAGAAGGCCTGCAAATGGGATCCTAACAAGGTTCAAGCAATCATGGCATTGCCAAGTCCTGAGAGTGTCACTGGTGTTCGCAAAATTCTAGGAAAAAGCAAGTATTTCAATGCTTTTGTGATGATTTCACAGAGATAGTGCATCCCATGAACTTGTTGACAAGAAAAGGAGTTTCTTTCCAATCGAGTGTGGAGCAGCAAGAGTCTTTTTTGCAACTTAAGGAGGCCATGAGTAAGGGTCCAATATTGAAGCCCCTTGATTGGTCTCAAGACTTCTATGTCAATCCAAGTGTATCTTTGCATTCAGTTGGTGCTATATTGCTACAAAAAGGAGAGGCAGGTAGAATGCAACCCATCTATTATGCCAGCCGACAGCTTACAGAGGTATGAAGAAATGGAGCAGCAAGCCCTCTCTTTGGTATTTTCAGTTAGAAAGTTTCGCTCCTATTTATTACCTCGGCCATTTTTCTTCCTTACCTCTTAGTCTGTATTAGCATATCTAGTTTGCAAGCCTAATCCTGGGGGGAGATTTGCAAAATGGTTGTCAGAGATTCAAGAGTCCTGTTTCTCTTTTGTCACTGAAAATACCACTAGGTCCACTATGGCAGATTTGCTCATAGGATGGCAGGATCTAAGAGAAGAAAAGAAATATAAGGAGGACATTAATGATGAAAGGGAGACACCACCAACAGCTTTTGTCTTGTATTTTGATGGGGCTTTTAGTCCTTCACGCCAACAAGGAGCCGAGGGGATAGTCTTGATGAATTCTGAAGGTCAAGAAGTATGGGCAAGAGGACAAGAGCTTCCAGATATCACAACTAACAATGCAGCTGAGTATAATTCTTTGATTCTTGGTTTGGAGGGTTGTCTTCAAAGTCAAGTTAAAGAATTGGAAGTAAGAGGAGATTCTCAGCTTATTATAAAGCAAATGCAAGACCATTACAAGACAAGAAGTCCTCATTTGAAGGAGCTTAATCAAAAGGCTATGGCACTATGTAGTCAATTTAATTTTTGCAACTTTGTTCAATTAAATAGAAAAGAAAATCAAAGGGTGGATGAGTTAGCTACTCAAGCCATTGTAGTACAAGACCGGGGGTTGGTTTCTTTGGTAGACACTAGATGGCCAGAACAGCAAGATGTTCAACAATATGTGGAAGAAAGCATGTTTTCTCAAGGGTTAACTCCACAACAGAAGCAGAGATTGGTAAGGAAGGCTTGTCCCTATACTATTGTTGATGACATTCTTTATAAATTGGGAAAAGACAAGGTGCTCTGTTGGGTGGTCCATCCCATGGAGATTAGGAGAATCCTAGAAATGTGTCATGAATGCTCCGCTCATTTTGCTTCAGCGAGCACAGCTAGGAGAATTCTTAATGCATGTTACTTTTGGCCACGTCTCCATAAGGATGTATATGAATGTCACCAATGGAACCTATCAGCTTGAGGATGTTGATGGCATGGTGATACCCGAATGCACCAATGAGTATCGCCTTACATTCTTCTATGCTCGACCACCTTGAGGGTGAGCAGACCCTCTCTGTCCCTAGAGAGGATCTATTGGGGGGGGAAAGATGTGACACCAAAAATTGATATTTTTTATTTGGCATTGGTATTTTTTTCTTCTATGTTTGTTGATAAGAGTTTGAGTATCAAGTGATAGCCTAGTGGCTCTCACTTATTTCTATTTTCTAAGATATTGTATGGGATTGAGAGGATGAGTGGAATGGATCATTGTAAATACCATGTGTATGAATGATAAATACCTTGGCATGGGGTGAGAGTTATTTGTATATGGGATATTATGGGGTTTTTAGAAAATAGGAAGAGTGAATCATATAAAGAGGTGGGCTCATGTCCATGTGTTCCAATAATATAAGAGAGGCCACATGCTAAGCATGTGGAAGGCATGTGGAGGAGTGTGGAGTCAAGAGGAATCCTTCAAGAATTCCTATGTGGAATAAGGAGGATGTGGACATATGGAAAAGAGAGGGTCCCTATGGGCTCCATGTGGAGAGACTCTTGACTTTCTCAATATTTTAAGAGTCTGGAGCACCTTTTGATGGGACACATGGCAAGAGTAACCAAAAAGGACATGGATGGTGACATACGAACTTATGGGATTGATGGGGAAAGGAATCTATAGGCAGTAATTGTAAATTGGTGAAGGAGGGTGACAAAATCTCTATAAAAGGAGCCCTCCTCTCCCTTGTTCATGATCTCTTCCACCATTAGGCCTCATGTTGCTATAGCTCTAGTCTCCTTAATCCTCTTCTATGAGCCTTCTCTCCCTCTTGTAGATATTCTCTTATGTAGACTCTTGAGTCCATCTCTCTCTAGTTCATTCTCTCTCTATGAGTAGTCTTGGAGCTTCCGCTCCCTCGTACGTATGAAACCTCTTCTTCTCCCTTGTGCTTATAGTATTTTGAGTTGCATTGGAGTGGAGCCTCACTTTATTGGTAATGAAGGTCACTTCACGTTCTCTCTCTTGAGTGTCTCTTCCCTTTTTTTCATTGTTTTCTCTTCCAAAATGCTCAAAAGTGTTGTTTATTCAGCCGCTTATTGCACATACATGGTTTATCTAGTAGGAATCTATCTCAATCTGACAATGCTTCCAAGAGTTGAAGATACATGTTACAAGAACTTCAATAATCCATATGTACAAGCCCAAGACATTACAAATTTAGCAATAAAAATTCAGTTCATATGGTTCAAGCTCAAAAAAGATGCAGCCTATGTTCAACAACACGTCTTCATTTCCTCAACAGGTCACATCCTCATTTACATTGAAACTACGCACTTACAAATTTGCTTCCATCGTAGCTCGCTCCTTTGGATCAGTCCTACATAGTGATGAGTTCCCACAATTAGCCAAGAGTGTGACTACAATGTCTCCAGCAAAGAAATTTGACTTTGGTGTCCATGCACCCTTCGGATTTGGACGTGTATTTAGACTAGCATACAATTTTGGCACAAACCATGGAGCATAAGCCGGATCTTGTGGATACCTGCTTTCAGTCCAATCACTACAAGATACTAGCTGATTTTTGACACCGATACCGACGCTAAATACGAAGGGTTTTTTTTTTAAAACAAGTGGAAAGTGTCAGAATTTCTGTTAGTGTGGATGTTCAAAGAAACCGTTGGTGTGGGAGTCAGTATCACCTTCGATAAAATATGCCTGACAATGGTGTGGGCATCGATATATATCGACATTGAAGTTTTGGTGCAGGCATCGGTATATACCGATGTTTTTACAGAAGCTTTAAAAAAAATTTGTGGGGCAGGATGGGGCTTGTTGTAATCCCATCTTGCCCCAGATAATTTTTTTTCCATTAAAGTTATGATTAAATGTTACAAATGCAGAGGTGTATATCACAATTTTGCAAAGGTCTACAAAGTAATGGCAAATGTGCCGAAGCAATGTGCTACAAAATAGCAAATTAGCTGAAGTAATGCGCTACAAAATGGCAAAAGTGTCGAACTCCAAAATGGAAAATTCGCTGAAGTAATCTGCTACAAAAGGGCAGAAGTGCTAAAATACTAAATGACTAAATGTCATATCCTACTATTGCTCCTCCTTGTCCTCCTTGCCTCCTTGCCCTTGATCTCTCTGCATGCATCCTCCTCGCCCTCCTCGCCCTCAATCTCTCTACATGTGCTCGATCCCTCGCCCTCCTCTTCTGCGAGCCCAAACTGCTTCTCCTTTAGATCCAGTCTCTCTTTAAGGATCTACGAATGGGTTGAACGTGCCTTCCTAAGAATGAAACAAGTTAGAAAACTAAGAGCATCGATTGTAAGACAATGGTGATAGTCAAACAATAACTAAGAGGAATAGGGTATACTCACATGATGCACCGCCACTGTTTCCCAATCAATATGGACTCCTTCTTTCTCCTTCTCTTTAAACCATTTCTTAAACTCCAATTTCGAATGCCCTTTTGTACTTCTCGTTGTATAGAGGCCTTCCAATCACAGATTCTTGTGGATCCAAATTCAATTAGCTAGATATGAATGACAAGACATTTGAGCGATTGAACATATTAGAAATCCAGTAGAAGATAAATATATACTTACCACCCATGCCTTGTTGCAGAGTCTGCCATTGCTTCTAAGGTGCAAAGGACCTACGATCTCAAGGTGTATCCTTGCCGCCCTCCGCTGAGGCTCAAATGCATCTGGATTCTCCTTATAATCCTTCTTTGCTCTCTTCCAATCCTTTGGGTCCGCCCACCCTGGCTTGTGCTATCCATTCTTAACTTCATCCCTCAATTCATATCTACAAGATGTAAGGAGCTCCCCCATGCATATAAGGATGGAATTTCAATCAAACTCATACGAAAATTGTCTCTTGAGGGCATCTATGATCGCCTCCTTGGCTTTATTGTCTTATTGGTTCCAAGGTTTAAATATATAATTGGGGAAGTGGGTGCTCACCAACCTCCTCATGCATCTTGTGACCGCCTTTCTATCATTGTCCTATATAACCTCCCCAATGCTGTTCACTCTGTAGGATAGGTCCTTGGGAAAAAAAAGTCTAAAGGATTTTCTTCCATTGGCCCTCGCCAATCTTCCATTGGTCCTCCCCCCCATCCATTTCTTCTGCCTCCCCCATTGCCACCACTCCCATCCCACATTTCCACCACGTCCCTGCTCCTCTAATTTCCCCATCCCACCCTTCCATTTCCCAAAATCCCACATTTTCCCATCCCACCCTCCTTTTTTCCATCCCCTATTAACTCCCCTCACTCATTCCACTCCCTTATTATCCTACTCCCCTATAACGCCCCCCTCTCCCATCCCACTCCTCCCTCCCCACTCTCACTTCCACTTCCCATTACTCACCTTCCATATATAAAGGGATCATATTTTGGTTTCTTGAGCTCTCCTTGAGCCACGTGTCATACATTTGGTTTGATCTAAATGGTTATGATATAATCTTTTGCTAATTATTGTAAACAATAAAAGGGATGATATAAGTTTTCTAAGTTCTTCATGAAAATCATGCTCGCTCCCAAAAATCCAGACAAGCTCATCCCATGTCCTCACTACACAAAATCAGTATATACATCCCTTCCCTCACTATGTCTCTATACAACCAGATCTCACTGCCTAACTACCATGATAAACATCCCACATTTGCAAACTATTTATATATTATTATACTATTTTTTATACTATTTGCAAACTTACATGCTAGCAAAATCACAGGTGTCAAAGCGAACCTATCATGGTCATACAACAACTATGCTTTTATTCAAGGGTGTATTTATCCTCATCATCAACAAGCTTATTTCAATGTTTATTTTGATACAATCCTCAAGGTATGAAGTGCATGATTGGTGGATGAGGTGTTTACTTTATTATATCAAAATTGTTTGCCACACACAAAAACACACACACACACACACACACACACACACACACACACACACACACACACACACACAAAAACATATCGAGAATTTGCTAATATTATTGCATCTACATTTCTCTGATGCGCACAAAACTTTTTACACACGTCAAACTAGGTGGTATTGACTTGCATGCAAAGTAGTACACCCATCCCATAAGTACTTGTTCGGATAATACACTTGCGAGCACATTTTTTTACGGTTGTGCATAACAGTAGGAGGAAAACGGTGTATAATGCATGATTGACTATGCAAACATATCCAATAGGCACAATACTTTGCATGCACCTCAACCTAGGTAGTATTGACTTTTGTGCAAAGTGACGTCCCCATCCAATAAGTACTTGTCTGAATAACATACCTAGGTTTGTGTTTTTTGACGGTTGTGCATGACACTAAGGAAAAAATGGTATTTAATGCTCAATTGGCCATGCAAAGCATATCCGATGGGCAAAATACTTTTCAATCACCTCAAACTTGGTGGTATTAAGTTGCATGCAAAGTGGCATGCCCATTCAATAAGCACACACCTAAGAGCGTGTTTTTTGACAGACGTGCATAACACTAGGGGGGAAATAGTGTATAATGCATGATTGACAATGCAAAGCATATCCGATAGACACAATACTTTGCACGCACCTCAACCTAGTTGAACTTGACTTGCGTGAAAAGTGGCTTCCCCATCCAATAAGTACTTGTTTTAATAACACACCTAAGATCGTGCTTTTTGATGGTTGTGCATGACACTAAGGCAAAAATGGTGTTTTATGCTTGATCGACAATGCAAAGCATATCCAATGGGCACAATACTTTGCACTCACCTCAACCTAGGTATAATTTACTTACATGCAAAGTGGTGTGCCAATACCATGAGTACTTGTTCGAATAACATACCTAGGACCATATTTTTTAACAATTGTGCATGACACTAAGGCAAAAACGGTGTTTAATGCTTGATCGACAATGAAAACAATATCCAATGGGCACAATAATTTGCACACAACTCAAACCAGGTTTTATTGACTTGCGTGCAAAGTGGCACCCCCATTCGATAAGCACTGGTTTGAATAACACACCTAGGACCATGTTTTTTTATGGTTGTGCATGACATTGAGACATAAACGGTGTTTAATGCTTGATAGACCATGCAAATCATATCCAATGGGCATAATACTATGCACTCACCACAACCTAGGTGGTATTGAGTTGCATGCAAAGGGGTGTGTCCATTTGATAAGTACTTGATCGAATAACACACCTAGAGGAATGGTTTTTGACGGATGTGCATCACACTTAGGCAAAAACAAAACTTAATGCTTGATCGACAATGCAAAACATATCCGATGGGCACAATACTTTGCACGCACCTCAACATAGGTGGTATTGACTTGCATGCAAAGTCGAGCACCCATCCCATAAGTACTTGTTCGGATAACACCCCTGGGAGGATGTTTTTTGACGGTTGTGCATGACACTAGGGAAAAAACGATGTGTAATACGTGATCGACCATGCAAAGCATATCCGATGGGAAAAATACTTTGCATATGACTCAACCTATGATGTATTTAGCTTTATGCAAAGTGGCGTACCCATACCATAAGTATCAGTGCTCGGATAACACACCTAGGACTGCGTTTTTTGACAATAGTGCATAACACTAGGAGGAAAACGGTGTATAATGTGTGATTGACCATGCAAATCATATCCGATGGGCACAATACTTTGACCCCGCCTCAATGTAGGTGGTATTGACTTGTGTGAAAAGAGGAAGTACTTGTTCGAATAACACACCTAGGAGTGTGTTTTTTGACAGTTGTGCATGACACTAAGGAAAAAATAGTATTTAATGCTCGATCGACCATGCAAAGCATATCTGATGGGCTCAACACCTTTTACCCACCTCAAACCTGGTGGTATTGAGTTGCATGTGAATTGGCACGCCAATTCAATAAGTACTTGGTCGGATAACACACCTAAGAGCGTGTTTTTTTACGGATGTGCATAACACTAGGGGAAAAATGGTGTATAATGTGTGATCGACCATGCAAAGCATATCTGATGGGCACACTACTTTGCATGCACCTCAACCTAGTTGAACTTGACTTGTATGCAAAGTGGCGACCACATTTGATAAGTACTTGTTTGAATAACACACCTAGGACCATGTTTTTTGATGGTTGTGCATGACACTAAGGCAACAAAGGTGTGTTATGCTTGATCGACACTGAAAATCATATCTGATGGGCACACTACTTTGCACACACCTCAATATAGGTGGTATTGACATACATGAAACATGGCGCACCCATCCCATAAGTAGTTGTTTGAATAACAAATCTCAGACCGTGTTTTTAATGGTTGTGCATGACACTAAGGCAGAAACAGTGTTTAATGCTTGATCGACAATGCAAAGCATATCCAATGGGCACAATATTTTGTACGCACCTCAAACCAAGTCATGTTGACTTGCATGTAAAGTGGCACCCCCATCTGATAAGCACTTGCTCAAATAACACACCTAAGACTGTGTTCTTGTATGGTTGTGCTGACACTGAGGCATAAATGGTGTTTAATGCTTGCTTGATAGACCATGCAAATCATATCTAATGGGCACAATACTGTGCATGTGCCTCAACCTAGGTGGTATTTAGTTGCATGCAAAGTGGCGTGGCCATCCAATAAGTACTTGATCGAATAACATACCTAGGAGCATGTTTTTTGACGAATGTGCATCACACTTAGGCAAAAACGAAACTTAATGCTTGATCGAAAATGAAAATCACATTTGATGGGCTCAATACTTTTCACACACCTCAACATAGGTGGTATTGACTTGCATGCAAAGTGGTATGCCCATCCCATAAGTACTTGTTCGGATAACACACCTGGGAGTGCGTTTTTTGACGGTTGTGCATAACACTAGGGAAAAAATGGTGTATAATGCATGATCGACCATGAAAAGAATATACGATGGGCACAATACTTTGCATATGCCTCAACCTATGTGTTCTTGAGTTGCATGCAAATTGGTGCACCGATACCATAAGTACTTGTTCAGATAACACACCTGGGAGTGCAATTTTTGATGGTAGTGCATAACAATAGGGGGGAAATGGTGTATAATGTGTGATTGACCATGCAAAGCATATTTGATGGACACAATACAACACACCTAGGATCGTGGCTTTTAATGGTTGTGCATGACACTAAGGCAAAAATGGTATTTAATGCTCGATCGACCATGCAAAGCATATCCGATTGGCAAAATACTTTGCATGTGCCTCAAAATAGGTGGTATTAAGTTTCATGAAAAGTGGCATCTCAGTGGCATGCCCATTTGACAATAAGTACTTGGTCGAATAACACACCCAAGAGCGTGTTTTTTTACAGATGTGCATAACACTAGGGAAAAAACGGTGTAGAATGTGTGATCGACCATGCAAAGCACATCTGATGGGAACAAATATTTGCATGCACATCAACCTAGTATTAATTGACTTGCGTGCAAAGTGGAGCCCCCATCCAATAAGTACTTGTTCTAATAACACACCTAAGACCGTGTTTTTTTTTTTGTTGTGCATGACACTAAGGCAAAAATGGTGTTTTATGCTTGATCCACAATGCAAAGCATATCCTATGGGAACAATACTCTGCACGCATCTCAAACTAGGTGGTATTGACTTGCATGCAAAGTGGCGTGCCCATCCCATAAGTACTTGTTCGAATAACATACCTGGGAGCGTTGGACGGTTCTACATAACACTAGGAAGGAAATGGTGTATAATGTGTGATCGATGATGGAAAGCATATCCAATGTGCACAATACTGTGTATGCACCTCAAACTAGGTCATGTTGACTTTCGTGCAATGTGGCACCCCCATCCGATAAGCACTTGTTCGAATAACACACCTAGGACCGTGTTCTTTTATGTTGTTCATGACACTGAGATACAAACGGTGTTTAATGCTTGATAGACCATGCAAAGCATATTTGATGGGCACAATACTGTGCAAGTACCTCAGCCTAGGTGGTATTTAGTTGCATGCAAAGTGGTGTGGCCATCCGATAAGTACTTGATCGGATAACACACCTAGAGGCTAGGAGCGTGTTTTGTGACTGATGTGCATCACACTTAGGCAAAAATGGAACTTAATGCTTGATCGACAATGCAAAGCATATCCGATGGGCACAATGCTTTGCACGCACCTCAACATAGGTGGTATTGGCTTTCATGAAAAGTGGCGCACCCATCCCATAAGTACTTATTCAGATAACACACATGGACGGTTCTGCATAACATTAGGGGGAAAACGGTGTATAATGCATAATCAACCATGCAAAGCATATATGATGGACACAAAACTTTGCATATGCCTTAACCTATGTGGTCTTGAGTCGCTTGCAAAGTGGTGCGCCCATACCATAAGCACATGTTTGGATAACACACCTGGGAGCACATTTTTTGACGGTAGTGCATAAGACTAGGGGAAAAATAGTATATAATGTGTGATTTCAGACCATACAAACCATATCCGATGGGAACAAATCTTTGCTTGTGCCTCAAACTAGGTGGTATTGACTTGTGTGCAAAGATGAGCCCTCATCCCCGATAAGTATTTGTTCGAATAACATACCTAGGACGGTGTTTTTTGACGGTTGTGTATGACACTAAGGCAAAAATCGTATTTAATGCTCGATCGACCATGCAAAGCATATCTGATGGACACAATTCTTTGCACACATCTCAAAATTGGTGGTATTGACTTGCATGCAAAGTGGCGTGCCCATACCATAAGTACTTGTTTGGATAACACACCTAGGAGTGTGTTTTTTTACGGTTCACAAAAACACAAAGCAACTATAGATGCGCTTGGTAGACGCACAAAATAGCGGGCACGTCTATAGGCATTGCTTGAGTAGAGGAATTACGGGCGCATGTAAAAGCACGTCTAACAACTCGTCTATTTGCGCATCTAAATAGCGCGTCTATTTGCATGTTTAAACTGAGAAAATATGGGCCCGTCTAACATTGCATTTATTAGCGCATCTATTTACGCATGTATTAACACGTCTATTTGCACGTCTAAACTGAGAAAATATTGGCCCGTTTAACATGGCGTTTATTAACGCATCTATTTGCGCGTGTATTAGCGTGTTTATTTACGCGTTTACACTGGGAATCAGACGCGTATTTAGATGCGTAAATAGATGCAAACCAAAGAATACAGAAAGTGAGATTTTGGTGTACATCATTGCTTTCCAAACATTGCCCATGATTACCAAAGCACATAATTTTAACAAAAACATCAATGCTTTTTTGCAAGCCCACATATACAAGAATTAAGTGAGGTGAGGAGAATGAGACAATATGTAAAATAGTTTTGCCAATATCAATGATGGGCTACGGTTCAATCTCATCCTCAATGAGATCAACCCTTGCCAAACATAGTCTACTTCAAAATCCAAACAAGTGTTTAGATCTACAAATACATTCAACCCACTACTACTTGTGCTACTCATGTGCTCATCGAAATTAGCATCACCAATGGTAGGCTCGTCCTCACGGGTAATGGCCTCAATATCTGTATCTCCTATCTCATGATCATCCTCCTCTCTCGTATCACGGTCATCATCACATCCATGGCCATGATCATCCTCCATATGCTCCATATTAGTAAATGTACTATACATCACTTTGGAACGTGGCATAATAGGTATGACATGCCACCATCTATTATTATCCACCATTGGTTGATAGACAACCTAATTCAAACACAAATACAATCATGTTATTTTTCTTGCATCAAATATTTAAAAGTGAGTATTTTTATATGTGTGCACAGTACCTGTTCACATTGTTGCGGTAGTACTAGTGTGTCCTTCCTACTTTGCCAAAACTTTGTGGAGTCAATAGTTACAAAGCCACTTGCATGGCATTTGATTGTTGCATTAGGGCCTCTTTCCACCATGTCCTTAAACCACTTTACATCCAAAACATACACAAAGAAGCGTCGAAAGTCAAGCATAATAATATCTTGGATTATCCCACAATAATCATCCATGGCTCCATTAGCTCCCTCAAAGCTAGCAATGATGCCGCAATCTTGTGTGTTTCTCTTATCATCAATCCGTTATGTTCGAAAATGCTTGCCCTCACACCATATAACATTGAACATAGTGCACTACACCAAGAAAAAATCAATTAAATAAGCAATCTAAATTATTGAAAGCTCCTAACTTATGCATAACATTCTATATACTGACCTTGCTCATGCATCCCCTAGCATACTCCCATTCTTCCATTGTGATATGCATCCCCTCGTCTTTCTCTGCTTTCTCCATTTCGTCAAGTAGCCAATCCACATGAATATCCTTTGGAAGTGCTCTTAGATACTGAGGGTATGGCACACGACATCCGTGGTGTGTACGAAAGAGGGCCCTTTCTTCTTGTCTTCTTGCCTTTGCATCCCCGTATCTTGTCACCCATCTTTTCATCACATCACTATTAAGCACGCAAAAGAGGTTGATACTATTATGCAACTCCATGTCTATTACTTTGTTGTGTCCTTTCCCTTGAGGCACAATAGAGGTCATCCTTAGGTCTTCATCATCTCTCCATAGTCGTGGGAGAGAGCTATCCACATCAACAAGAAACTCAGAAATATATACAAGTGACTCTTGTACCAACCAACCCTCGGCCATGCTACCTTCGGGTCTTGCATTTTGTCTCACGAAGCCCTTCAAGGTCTTCATGAAGCGCTCGAGGAAGAACAACCATCGTGCATGTATAGTATCGCATATAGCAATCTCATCCACCAAATGCACTATAAGATGTAGTTGGCTTGTGAGAATAGAACGTGGAAATGTCTCATCCACTAAAAAAACCACCTCCACTGACATAACTCGAGCATTCTCAAGCGTGGTGGGATCTATTTCCTTTGAGCTCACATACCTAGAAATGAAAACGTATAGCATATTAGCAATATGCATTCAAACTTGCATGGAGCATTGATACGCATCATATTTTGTATCATGTAAAGTACCTCACAAGCTCGCCCATCTTGTAAATACAATCTTTCACGTCCTTCGATGCACTACGTGAAATGCTAATAGGTAGTATGAATTGAACCCACGAGGAGGTGGTTGATTAGTTGCTTATAATTATTCACTCACAAATTTGAAAGGAAAAAGATATTATGCACATAAAATACTTACTTGGAGCATCTTGTGCCAATCATGAGATTTCAAGCCATATAATTGCTCTACACCTCTTTTCTTGCTCTTTGTAAAGGCTCCCTTCAAACACCTCATGCATCCAGTGGGAATACAAACTGCAATAATAGCGCACTTTATCGTCGCCATCTCTAGCTTTGATAACATCGAGATAACATCCACGGTGCATGAGGTAAAATAACACGCCCATTTGGTCTCTCTTGTGGCCAAGCTTCATGCATCCTCCCTGTGGTACATAGATCCTCCCTTATGCCTACGGAATCTCGTGTCCCATTCAAATGCTCCCAAATGGTAAATGCCACATTCTTGAAGATATGCATGGGATCAAGCAGGTGATTGATCTTGAGGTGGGACCAATATGGTAAATGATAAAAGATGGAGTATCTAAACAAAATAAAGTGTTAGCGGGCAATCTTTATTTCCAGCCAATATAGCACACAATAATTACAAACCCTTACTGGCTCATGCCAAGTGGTGGAGGAGTCGTGGAACCGTCCTAAATTCTCATCCAATCTCCCGCGGTGAGTGATTGTGGGAGGACTTCATTCCAAGGGGCAACATATCTAGGATGATCGGGTGGGAGAAATCAATGGTGATTCTCATAGATGACCTTATTCAATGCATCTGCCCGTGAGGCAACTAGCGAAGGACCACAAACAGGACATGCATGGTAACCCGATGTAGTGAGACCTGAACAATAGACGCAATTAAGAGTTGAAGGTGGGTTTAGGGTGCCACATCCTTTGCCTATTCATAATTAGAAGTGCAATGCTTACCTGAACACTCGCCATAGCCTGGGAAGTCATGCATCGTCCACATCAAGACTGCTTTGTAGTTGAAGTCTCGTGACGAGGGAGGCCTACTCACATCATGCACCTCGATACCTCTCCAAAGTATCTCTAGCTCGTCAATCAAAGGCTCCAAATAAACATCAGGGTTTTTGACTTTATGTTTCCCTGGAATTAGAAGGGATAGCATAACACGTCCTTTCTTAATAGCCATAGAGGATGGAAGATTATAATTCACCAATATCACTGGCCATACACTATAAGACGTGCTTTTCAGACCAAATGGGTTCACACCGTCCATACCCAATCCAAGTCTCAAGCTCCTAGGTTCTTCCTTGAAGCTTGGCCATGTGTCTTCAATATGCTTTCACGCAGGAGAGTCCGCGGGAGTTCTCCACTTGCCATCGGTTGATCGATGGGAGGAATGCCATGACATGAGCTCTGCAATAGATTTGCACTTGAACATATGTTGGATGCGAGGGATTATGGAAAAATGTCACAAAACCTTACGAGGCACGTCCAAAGTTTTGAGATCTGCTCTATATCTTGCCTCTCCACAAGTAGGACACTCTCTTGCATCCTTATGTAGTCCACGAAACAAAACGCAATCGTTGACACATGCATGGATGCACTTGTAATCTAATCCTCCAAGAGAGGTCACATGTTGCCTTGCCATATCTCTTGAGGTCGGTAATTTATTCTCCCTTGGAAGCATTTTACACAATAGCCTGCACGTGAAGACCATAAATAAGGAAAAGCATTCGAGTAATTGACCCACTAGCATAATTCACCATGTTTGCAAAATAGACTTTAAAGCTTACTTGAGTAATGCATTCAAACTTGCATTGCTCCATCCATAGATGGTTTGCAAGTTTAGTAACTCAAGGGGAGCTCAAGGGAGGCACGTAGAACAGAGAATGTGCACCCTTCAAACAGTGGAGTTGATGCTGCAGTAAAAAGATCATCCTGCTCCATGCTATCATCCCTCCCTTGATGGACATATAAATCTCGTACCATATCATCAAACACCTCCTCCTCCACGGCTTCATGAGGTAATGGTGGAGGGCTACTATCACCATCACTCCATGCATCCATAACGGTCCCTCCTGAAGATCCCACCTCATATCGCCGATGCTTCGCCTCCTCACGGCGAGCATAGGGCAACATATGTGGGTGTGGCACTGCATCCTGTATCAAATTAAAACGGGATCATAACTCAAACATATGAACACCCATAGGTATCTCAATCAACCTTAACTTACAAACCCTTACCCTGTTTACGGTCACATCCCATTCTCCATACTTTGAGGTGTGATTGAGTGTAATCCTGCGTGCACGATACATGTTTCCTCGACATCGATCACACATACATTTGATTTTTTGCTCCAACCACATTTCGCGATGGTGGATACGGAGGGATTCATCCTCACTGGAGCTACTTGTTGAAGATGAAGACATCCTACAAACAAACCCCCCAAAAAAATTTTCTCTTCTTCAAATGTTTAATTTTAAACTCTGTGGCGCGTCTAAAGGTGCATCTAAAAGCACGTCTGTTTAATCTGTGGTGCGCATCTAAAAGCGCGTCTAAAATCGCATCTACTCTATGTATTTAGACGCACCTATAGACGTGCTTTTAAATGTGCCTATAGACGCGGCTTTTAAACCTGCTTTTAGCACGCTCGCTTTGCTTTTCTTCACATTACTTATACTTCGTGTGGCTTCCTTGCTTCCTTATTAGCAGATCCACAGTTTCGATGCTTAAGAGGAAGGCACCCACACTTACTTCCAAGCTTACACTTAAGAGGAAGGCACCCACACTTACTTCCAAGCTTAAAGGAGAGGAGGGCGAACAAGGAGGAGAAGCAACTTTGAAAAAGGAGAAGAACCTTCCATACCTCTATCCAAGGTAAGTCTTTTTGCAGTTGATCTTTTTTGGAAGTTTGCTCTCTTTGGATTTGTACTTTCTCGTATCCAAAAAACACATGATCTGGGTATCAGTGTCACGTTTGTGTGTCGGGCGCAATGTCCTTTTCTACTTTTTAGAAAAGTCCATGTGTCGGAGCGCATCTATAGGTGCGTCTCAAAGCACGTCTAAAACCGTGTCTACAGGCGCGTCTAAACGCGCATCTAGCCTGTTTGCAAACATAGACAGTCGCGTCTATAGACATGCTGTTATACGTGAAAATAGACGCGCTAATCAGACGCATCTATAGACACGCTCCGATAGTAATCCTCTCTTTCCTTCCCCTTTCTTCTTAGCTCACCAGTAATAGATTTTTTTTCTTTTTTCTAGTTCATCATGTGGCCTGGAAGCGCTTCCAGCTCACCTGATCCCTGGGAGTCTATTTTTAGGGACTTATATAACCTTTTAGGGCACCCTCCTAGTCCTGCGGAGTTATACGGGTATATGACGGGTACTCTAAACACCCCCCAGGAGTCGGCACTACAGACTCGAAACCACCCCACACCAGCTGAGATCACCCCAGCGGAGTTAGCACAGCCCAGCCGGCTACACAGCCGAGGCCCATCTCCCATGCCATCTTATGCCCCTTCCCCCATGCCGTCAGGAGGTCCTTTTGTCTCACAGAGCCGTACTCCTGGACTCGGTTCTCTAGCTACGAGTGGTTAGCGTAGTCTCGTGCAGTCTCCAGCTATGAGTGGCCAGCGTACGAGCTCGACACGGCACGGTAGCAGGCATAGTAGCAGGAAGAGTGGTGGGGGATGCATGGCACAGAGCTTTGGGAGGGGTGTCGGTGGGGACGATGATGATTCAGATGATTTAGACGTGTCTCCGGGTGATGGTACGATATTCTATGACATCACTCAGATAGGAGGCATCTTGATGGATGCGCGGGGGAAGGACATCATGGCCTTCATGCGCTCTGTAATTGCTAACAATTACAGAGATTGCTTTATCCACTTCAAAGACCAGCCAAAGAGGTTGGCTGATGAGACCCTCGCTGCTGTTCGCTCTAGGTATCCTAACCCCTCCAATCGCCAGTTCACAGATAAATGGGCCAAGTCAAAGATTGTTACGATACTTGGCAATAAAAGATCTTCGCTTATTAAGAGGCAGGCACTAGCGGAGCTTGCTAGGCTCGAGGGAGGTCATCCACCAAGGGGCTTGCCCCACACCGCTCACAAGTGTGAATGGAAGAAAGCAATGAAGTCAGCGAGGGAGGACCCCAGTCTACAACACGTGGAGCATGAAGGATCCAGATGGAGGAATATGGAAGCGTGCATTTTGGAGCAGGGGGTGTTGAATCATGGGAGGCACAATTTGTAAGTATCGATCTCAAATTATATTGCTTATGTAGTAGTTTATTAGGAGGTTGTTTCTTTGTACTAATCCCTCCGCAAATTGTGTCGTCTTACAGCTTGAGATCGTGGGCAGATACCCTACTCTTATGGAGACAGCCTACCACCGCCACCATCGCAGAGGAGATACATGGAGGCACTTCTATGATGACGGGTTGATTACTGAGGAGCAGTATATCCGGGCTACTAGAGCGGCCCCCGAGGTATTCGAAAGTAATTAAATAATGCCAATATTATAAGTAAAGATTTGATTTTCCATACATTGATATATGTTGTCCCTTGTTTACAGGCCCGTGCACAAGATGACGAGGAAGACGAGGAAGGAGGCACAGAAGGGAGCGCAGAAGGGAGCACAGAAGGGAGCGTGGAAGGCAGTGAGGATTAGTCGTAGAAGTAGTGCTAGCTACTCTTTTTTGTACTTAAAGCCACTGGCTTGGCTTGGTGCCTCTTGTATATACACTCCTCTTATTTTTTGTACTTGAAGCCACATGACGTGGCTTAGCTTCCTTATTTTTTGTACTTGAAGCCACATGACATGGCTTAGCTTCGTGCTATATGTACATACAAGCACTTTTTGAGCTTTCAATTTTATTGCGTTTTGGAGTTGTAATGTTTTATTTGGAATTGTAATTAAAATGCGGTTGGCTGTAAGAATTGAATTACACAATGTGGAAATGGGATTCTTATAACTATATAGCATACACAACATACACAGCATTCTGTAAATTAAAAAAAAACATTATAAAGCGCGTCTATCAGTGCATCTATAAACACGTCTATATATGCGTCTGTCTGTTCGACAGGTGTCTATTTTTGCATCGATAAATGCGTTTATAAGGGCGTCTATTTAAGCATCTAAATGCACGTCTATATGCACGTGTGTGTCCTATATAGATGCGCTGTTAGATTCGGGTCTCCAAACGCAAAAATAGATGCACGTGTAAGTTTTTTATTTAGTTCAGTAAATGTGTCTGTGTGCGCGTCTATGGGTGCTTTGTCTTGTTGTGGTTGTGTATAACACTAGGGAGGAAACGGTGTATAATGTGTGATGGGCCATGCAAAGCATATCCTATGGGCACAATACTTTGTACAACCCTCAACCCAGTTGAACTTGACTTGCATGCAAAGTGGCACCCCCATCCGATAAGTACTTGTTTCAATAACACACCTAGGACCGTGTTTTTTGATGGTTGTGCATGATACTAAGGCAAAAGCAGTGTTTTATGCTTGATTGACAATGCATATCATATTCGATAGGCACGATACTTTGCATACACCTCCAAATAGGTGGTATTGACTTACATCAAAGTGGCACACCCATCCCATAAGTACTTGTTTGAATAACACACCTATGACCATGTTTTTTTACGGTTGTGCATGACACTAAGGCAAAAACAGTGTTTAATGCTTGATCGACAATGCAAAGCATAGACAATGGGCATAATACTTTGCATGCACCTCAACCCAGGTTGTATTGACTTGCGTGCAAAGTGGAACCCCCATCCAATAAACACTTATTCGAATAACACACCTAGGACCGTGTGTTTTTATGGCCCGTGCATGACACTGAGGCACAAACAGTGTCTAATGCTTGCTAGACCATGAAAAGCATATTTGATGAAAAGCATATTTATCGATGTGCATCATACGTAGGCAAAAACGGAACTTAATGCTTGATCGTCAATGCAAAGCATATCCGATGGGAACAATACTTTTCACATGCCTCAACATAGGTTTTTTTTACTTGCATGCAAAGTGGCATGTCCATCCCATAAGTACTTGTTCGGATAACACACCTGGGAGTGCGTTTTTTGATGGTTGCGCATAACACTAGGAAAAAAACGGTGTATAATGCATGATCGACTATGCAAAGCATATCTGATGGGCACAATACTTTGCATATGCCTCAACCTATGTGCTATTGAGTTGCATGATCAGTGGCATGCCGATACCATAAGTACTTGTTCGGATAACACATCTAGGAGCACGTTGTTTGAAGGTAGTGCATAATACTAGGGAGAAAACAATATATAATGCATGATTCACCATGCAAAGCATATCCGATGGGTGCAATACTTTTCCTACACCTCAACCTAGGTGGTATTGAATTGTGTGTTTGAATAACACACCTAGGACCATGTTTTTTCCTGGTTGTGCATGACAGTAAGGCAAAAACGGTATTTAATGCTCAATCGACCATGCAAAGCATATCTAATGGTCACAATACTTTGCATGCACCTCAAACTAGGTGGCATTGAGTTGCATGCAAAGTGGTATGCCCATTGAATAAGTACTTGGTCAGATAACACACCTAAGGCATGTCTTTTGATGGATGTGCATAACACTAGGGAAAAAACGGTGTATAATGCGTGATCGACCATGCAAAGCATATCCAATCGGCACAATGCTTTGCATGCATCTCAACCTCGTTGAACTTGACTTGTGTGCAAAGTGGCATTGTAAGGAAAGTATGATATGTGAGAGGCTCAAAAGGATGTATGATTAGAAGAGCTTCATTCTACCTTTCATACAAACGGGCGGTGATGCATTGGCAGGTCATACCAATCCACACTACTTTTGTTTTTTTAAAGGGATGAAAAACCAGTAATGCAATGGCAATAGTATTCTCATGATACAAAATGGGAAGTTGAAGAACCTTACAGTCTCTTAACTTCATTTCCTAGCAAGGAAAGGTATCCAACATGGGCTCCTATACAAGAATTCAATGAGAGGTCTAACTGTGAAATAGAAGGACTAAAAGCATTTATTACAGACAAAGAGGAAATCCTTCGGAGATATCTTGATTCAAAGCCTACTTGGAGAGAGCACACTACCACTGTTATTAACAAGATACACAAATTAATAAAGGACCTTGAGAGAATGCGAGGCTCAAAGGATGTTGAGGAAGAATGCAATTTATTTTGGCCAAATGTTCATAATGATTTGCGCCCAACTCCACCAGTCTTTGAAAATTATTTTGTATCAATACTCCCATGTCCATATTGTGGACCGAAGAATAGAGAGTTCATGCCATAAGTAGACATAGAGGTCGATTGTTTTATTGTGGTTCGGCCATTGGATGATGAATATGTGAATGTGAAGTTTTGGGTTGCAAAAGTAGTTGATGTGCAAAGAGATGATCAAGGGAGAGCTACAACATTTACAGCGGTATGGTATGAGCCAAAGGGCATGAAGGAGAATATGGATAACAACACATTGTATACTAATTGTATAACGAAGGATTGGGTTCGAAATGATGAACCGGTCTCATAAGTTTCAACAGAGACAATCATAGTGTCTTAGCATTCAAGGGCGAAGAAATCAAAGAAGCGCATGGGATATGAGGTAAAAGGAAAAATAAAAATAACGCAGCAAAGTATTTTGCATATACACGAATTTTTAAGGATGCTCGCCATGGAGGAAGTAGAAGGAGACAGTGCAAATGAAGAATGTCCATGATTAAAGCTTTGTATTGAAGTCCATTGAAGGATTCAATTTGGGTAATAGGCAAGAAGCCAATCAATTATAATTGTATATTAGACTAGGTGCAACTATACTCAGTCTCATCACCTCCTATGTCAAATGAGAGACTTGAATGCAGATGTCACCCAAGGGGGAAGGCTTGGCAAGACAATAGGGAGTTAATGCAAATGGCACTTGGCAAGTGACTGTCACAAGCAATAAGACAACGGGGAGTCAATGCAGATGGCATGGAAGGCTCTTTAAGAAGAACAATTTTGTAAACATATGAATCTATATCATTTTATACAATGACTCCAGCTGAGAGCTTTGTTTCTCAATGTAAACATATGATAGCTATAATTGCTACAATTCGGATAGCTATAATTGATACAATTCTTTGGTTCAATACTTATGGCATGTCTTTTTTCTATTAAAAAGTTTTAAATTTGTGCATATTGCAAGTGACAATCTTCTTTACATGAAATATTTAAGTCTCCTTTCATGGATTTATAAATTTATCACGTTAAGGAAAAATGTTAAAAATAATTAAATTAATAAATAACTTAGGAATAGCTAGAATTTCTAAAATAGGATTCTTTCAAATTCTTGCATGTTAGTGCAAAAGTATAGATTGAAAAAATAAGATTTTTATATGAATATGAGAGTGCCACAAAGTGAACTTTTGATTTGGAAGGATATTTTCACAAAGTAAAATTCTAATTTGGGAAGGATATTTTCACAAAGTAAACTTTTCATTTGGGAAGGATTTTTGGGCTTCGTCCAAAAGCAACAGAAAAAGTCCAAAATTAATGAAATAGGTGTTAGGAGGGATAAGGGGAGAGAAGAGGGGGAGAGAGAGGGGAGGGGGAAGGGAGATGGGGAGAGTGTCACTATGGCTATGTGAGAGAGGCTCCCTCTCCCATTTTGTCTCTCTCTCTCTCCCCCTCTCCCTTCCCTCTCTCTGCTCCTCCCTCCCCCCTTTTGTCTCTCTCTCTCCCCCTCTCCCTTCCCTCTCTCTGCTCCTCCCTCCCCCCTTACCCTCCCCTTTTGTGCAATTGCAGCTATGCGAGAGGGGAGGGGAGGGGAAAGAGAAGGGAAGGAGGTGAGAGAGAGAGAGAGAGAGAGAGATTCCCTTCCCTTCCCCCTTCCTCACCCTTCCCTTTCCTTCCCTTCTCCCACCCCTTCATTCCATGTTCCTTCCCTTTCCCTCTCCTCCCCTTCCTTCCCTTTCCTTATCCTTCCCTTCCCTTTCCTTCCCCCGCCCTTTCCTTGCCATATCAACTAACAATTCTTCACTCACTACCACCACATCTTTAAAAACCTTTGTAGCTATTGCAAGGTGTTTGCCGGCACCATTATAAAGTCCTTTGAGTTTTTCCATTATTGCTTACTGAACCTCTGAAAGGTGCTTATGGATGCTAGTATTAAGGCTTGGAGGTTTTAGAGTTCTGAAGCTCTGAAAGGTGTTTAATTGACACCATATTAAGTCTTAGAGATTTTAGAGAAATTAATCTCATGCACGGGCCTTAACATTATATACATACATACATATAGATTTTTAATGCTTTTAAATTATTTTCATTTATTTAAAATTTTAATAAGTTAAGAAATTTTCTTTTACAATTTTACTTACATTTTCTTTTAAAAACTTCCTAATTTTACCATTTAAGTCCCTATGAGATGTTACATTAAATTCATAATTTTACTTTTATTTGCTTTAAAAAACTTACAAAATTGGCTTACTTTTAGTGTTTTTTCTTTAATTTGTTTTTAGGAGATCTTATTCATAATTACTTATAAAAATTAATTTGGAGAGTGCACTAATCTAAAATTAATGAAATACATGTTATGGCCCTCTCAATATATGTGATAGTCTAGTTTTCTATATAGTAATCCCCCCATGTGTCAACTTTAAAAAATCAAACAACAATAACCAAACCACATCTAAATAATTCTACTTGTGGTTTGGTTATCAACAACAATAACCACTTGAAACAATCATCCATGATTTGATTCCTATGACAACTCGTAGATAACGCCATCCAGTATTTGTATTCACCATATGATACCTATTCTAACGCCATCTTTTTCCAATCTCTAAATTTTTTGACATCATGATATTTTGAACATGGTTCACTGATTTTCGTTTGTGACTTCATAAATATTTTTACTTTCACTTTTTAATGTATGAGCGCAATTTTGATGAATAGGCCCCCCGTCGATAGTATGCACATTAATTAATTTTCATGCAGGAAGGCTCGAATGTTTGATTAACCTAGGCTTGTGAATTTAATTTGATAAGGACGGTAACACATAAGTTTCTAAGTTTCTGTCGCCCTGGGTATAATAGGAGGAGGGAGGAGGTAAAGTGCATGTAGTGGGCTATGAAGGCCTCTCCAAGGCAAGAAGAAAGAGAGGGAGAGGAAGGGGGAGAGACGAGTGGCAAGTAGGAAGGAGGGAGCAAAGGAGGGAAGGAGGCCTGAGGGAAGGTGGGAGGAGGGAGGGAAGGAGAAAGCGGAGCAGAGAAGGAGGAAGGAGATTAATTCGATTAGAATATAGATTAATACGATTGGCTTAGGTTAATTAGTGAATGCAGTGGGGAGAGATAGATTAATTAATTGGTAGGGAGCATAGATGTGAGTACGAAGAATAGGTTTTCGAGTTTGTTTAAAAAATGGTTGCTCCTTGAGCATGGTCTGCATGACCTCTTGAGTGAATCTCTAAAGGGATGTAAAATCCTTAGGGACTCATATGCATGACCTCTTGAGTGAATCTCTAAAGGGATGTAAAATCCCTAGAGACTCAGATGAGCATCATCAAAGGTCATTTTGAGTGGTTCTCACTTCTAAGGGTAGTCCCAATAAAATTTGCACATTGCAAGGAGCCCCTATTTTCAAGGCTAACATCAAGCATTTTGGAGTAAGAGTTCTATGTATGTAGCTTCTCTTCCACCAATAGAAATAGCACGATTCCCCTCCATCTCCTATAAAAGGTGGGGGATAACTTTGAGACAATTCTTGGGGATGTGTTCCCATGCATTGTTCTCTCCTATAGGAAACAAAATAGGACGCCAATTAACAATACAAAGGCAGATTCATTGCACGACGTTGAGCATGAGCATTGATTCTATTATCATGCACGTTGATTCCCAGCCTCCGAGGGCGATCTCGTGGATCTATTATCTCATTGCACGTTGGATCTCATCGAAAGACTCAAAACACAATATCCATGCTTAATATGCATCAAAAGCACACGCAGATCATTCCAATTTCAAACCATCGCAATCGCCTAGTTTGTGTATCAGCTGCTTCTCCACTTTTCTGCCCTTGCCTTCTTATAAATAGGACGCACCCAAGCTATACGGCAGCCGCGAACAGCCGTAGAGATCTCTCATTATATTTCGACGTGTGAACTTCTAGAGCCTTGCTCTTTTCTGATCGGAGATCATGAGGAAAGTGTTCGTCATTCTCGTGATTATAGGACTCCTTCGCACATCTCCTTCTCAGAGCTTTTCAGATACGTCCGCGTGTTTCCCACTCAGCCCTACACTTGAACAATTCGTGGATCCAGTGACTTTTCCCCCAGTAATTGATATTTCTGATGGCCAACAGACTATATTGGGCGCTTTCAAAATAACACAGGTAAGCGTCCTTCTTGCTTGTAAGTCACTTCTGCTTACGCACGCTTATTTGG
Organism: Dipteris shenzhenensis; assembly: GCF_047967505.1. Lineage (NCBI taxonomy): Eukaryota > Viridiplantae > Streptophyta > Polypodiopsida > Gleicheniales > Dipteridaceae > Dipteris > Dipteris shenzhenensis. The sequence continues at coordinate 3,053,570 of NC_141616.1, forward strand.
GGAGACGATTTCGTAACTTATCATTGCTCATTTGTGCGTCTTAACGTTCGTGACTTTCACAGAAAGTGCATCGAGATCTTTCCAACACCACTATGTATGCATACGGAACAACCCAAGGGACTGCAACCTTTCCAGGACCCACTCTACTTGTAAGTTTGATAAGCTTAGTTCGAATTTAATGCAGCTATAAGATAGCAACTCGTATGATGGCCTGTTCCAGAAACTGTAAAAGCTGATCCCATTCTCATGCGCAGGCAAGACAACATAATCCAGCTCATATCAGGTGGGAGAATCACATTTCCGACCAATACCATTTCCTAAATGTGGATCCTACAATCGATTGGGCGAATCCTCGCAGCGGCGGTGTCCCAATCGTTACTCATTTGCATGGCGGAGAGGTCGAAAGTTCGTCTGATGGCAATCCAGATGCTTGGTTCACCCCTAACAACGTCGATACCGGAGATGCTTATGTTAAGCAAAACTATACCTACAATAATTCACAAGCCCCTACAGCTTTGTGGTATCATGATCATACCCTGGGCATAACTCGGCTCAACATGGAAGCCGGTTTATCGGGTTTTTATATCATCACACCGAGGCATGAGGAGGAGGAGCTATTTCTGCCGGTCGGCCTCCCCCTTCTCATAAAAGATCACCGATTCTTCGATAATGGTTCCATTAACTTTCCAGTCCAGGGATTTTCTTCTCCCAACTGGTGCTCTGAGATGGGAGACACCATGCTAGTGAATGGAAAAGTGTGGCCTTATCTGCAACTCTATCCAAAGGCGTATAGATTTCGGATCCTCAACGGTTGTAATGCAAGGTTCCTAGAACTGAATCTAAGCCACTCGAGCTTGTCATTTTACCAAATTGGTACCGATGGTGGGTTTCTTACGGAACCTATGAACCTCAGCTCTATAATCATTTCTCCGGCAGAAAGGGTGGATGTCATAATTGATTTTTCTGGACTAGAACGTGGAACTGAAGTGTTACTGGGGAATGCACAATACGGTCTTTTTCCCTTTGGCGTCGGGTATGACGATCCAGCAACCGTGACCAGAATAATGAAGTTTGTTATTGTCGAAAATGGAGGCTCCGAAGAAGGATTGATTGAGGGCGTATCTTTCGAAAAGCTGCGCTCAATCTTGGGACAGGCTAATCAGGGTCGTCCTCCTACGTTTGCGCCTGATGAAGACGTGGAGACAGTAAGGAGAATAGATATGGTGCAAAACACCTTACCTGATGGGATTGTGTTTAGTATGACCTTTGGTAATCTCTCATGGGAAGACCCGGCAGATTTGACTCCCATTGTTGGAAGCAGTGAGATTTGGGAAGTCATCAATCCAACCAACAGCCATCATCCGCTGCATGTTCACCTCATTCAGTTTCAAGTACTCAGCCAACAGGATTTTAACATGATAGACTACGACGATGGCAGATGCTCTTTAGACTTGCCATATCTAGAGCTAGGAAGCTGCTTCACCGACCACCCTAGAGAACCTCATACCTCTCTCAGAGGATGGAAAGACACTATAATTGCTTATCGTGGTAATGTGACACGTTTGTTATTGCGATTTTCCCCAAGAGATGGCTCTGCATTCCCCTTTGATCCCACCCTAGACCCAGGATATCTAATTCATTGCCATATTGGCATACATGAAGACCATGAGATGATGAGACCTTTGAAGCTCCAATATGCAACAAGAGATGTTCATTCTAAAAAACCCACCCATCTTCATCCTATTGATGGCACCACTGGGCTGCCAAACGCTTGATGTCCATTTTGGGGAGAGCTATTTCCAAAGCAACTATTTTGCTATGTATGCTCATTGCCCAAGCACTTTTCCATCCAATATATGAAGATATTTCCACAAGCAAATTTTTCTATTGGTATGTTCAATCGCTTTCCTATCTAATGAGCCAACTTCTTCATTATGTATGCAAAACTTTGGAAGTTGTTCTTCTCTACTGTCCTCACTTTATTAGGAAAAATGGAACAATTCCAAAAATTTGGAACTCTCCAACTCAATTCAGTAGCATAAAAATGTGCCATCCAATAATGTCATTGTCCAATAGAGCTTGCTTGAGGTTCTCACTTGCATTCTTATCTCGGTAACTTCTTATAGGTTTTCTTATGATTATATGATATATTTCTCATCTCTCTCTCTCTCTCTCCCCCCCCCTCCATTTCCCTCTCTTTTTCCATCCCTCCCATCCATCAATAATGTCGGTCGTTAGAGTGTAGATCCCATGTCGACATGGACAAACTAAAAGGCTCGCAAGCATGTCTGTGCCATACCACAAGTACAGTGAAGACATATGTACCAATGAAAATCCATCAATGAACCATGGGCATATCTGTGGCATGTGCACGAGTGCACGTACGCATGTGCAACAAACTTCTAGCACTAGACCTACCAATGACATACTATCAACGAACCACATCTACATTGCCATGTCAACTAACAATGCTTCACTCACTACCACCACATCTTTAAAAACCTTTGAAGCTATTGCAAGGTGTTTGTTGGCACCATTATAAAGTCCTTTGAGTTTTTTCCATTGTTGCTTACGGAACCTCTGAAAGGTGCTTATGGACACTAGTATTAAGGCTTGGAGGTTTTAGAGTTCTGAAGCTCTAAAAGGTGTTTATTGACACCATATTAAGTTTTAGAGATTTTAGAGAAATTAATCTCATGCACATGCCTCAACATTATATACATACATACTTACATACAGATTTTTAATGCTTTTAAATTATTTTCATTTATTTAAATTTTTAATAAGTTAAGAAATTTTCTTTTACAATTTTACTTACATTTTCTTTTAAAAACTTCCTAATTTTACCATTTAAGTCCCTATGAGATGTTACATTAAATTCATAATTTTACTTTTATTTGCTTTAAAAAACTTACAAAATTGGCTTACTTTTAGTGTTTTTGCTTTAATTTGTTTTTAGGAGAAACTTTTTTAAATCTTATTCAGAATTATAAAAATTAATTTGGAGAGTGCACTAATTTAAAATTAATAAAAACACCTATTTCATTAATTTTGGACTTTTTGTGTTGTTTTTGGACGAAGCCCAAAAATCCTTCCCAAATGAAAACTTTACTTTGTGAAAATATCCTTCCCAAATCAAAATTTTACTTTCTGAAAATATTCTTCCCAAATCAGAAGTTCACTTTGTGGCACTATCATATTCACATAAAAATATTATTTTTTTAATCTATACTTTTGCACCAACATACAAGAATTTGAAATAATCCTATATTAGAAATTCTAGCTATATCTAAGTTATTTGTTAATTTAATTATTTTTAATATTTTTCCTTGACGTTTTTCCTTGACGTGATAAATTTATAAATCCATGAAAGGAGACTTAAATATTTCATGAAAATAACATTGTCACTCGCAATATGCACAAAATTTTTAAAACTTTTAATAAATAGAAAAAAGACATGATGCCATAAGACCCAAGTTTTGTATTGAACCAAAGAGGTATAATAGCAATTATAGCTATTATTATATAATGATTACATTGAGAGACGTTGCTCTCAGCTAGAGTCTTTATATCCAAAATGATATAGATTGAACATATGTTTACATTGTTGCTCTTAAAGAGCCTCAATTCGTGCCATCTGCATAATTTGACTCCCCATTATCTTATTGCTCAATGTCACGACAGTCCCTTGCCAGGTGCCATCTGCATAATTTGACTCCCACTTGTCTTACCAAGCCTTACCCCTTGGGTGCATTGACTCCCCATTGTCTTATTGCTCAATGCAATAGTCCCTTGCCAGGTGCCATCTGCATTAACTCCTTATTGTCTTACCAAGCCTTGACCCTTGGGTGACATCCAGTGCAAAATACAGGTGCCATCTGCATTAACTCCCACAAGTTATCTTGCCAAGCCTTGCCCCTTGGGTGCATTGACTCCCCATTGTCTTATTGCTCAATGTGATAGTCCCTTGCCAGGTGCCATCTGCATTAACTCCCTATTGTCTTGGCAAGCCTTGACCCTTGGGTGACATCCAGTGCATATTTTGACTCTCATTTGACATAGGAGGTGATGACTCTAATTATAATTGTCTTGGATTGGCTTCTTGCCTAGTACCCAAATAAAATCCTTCAATGGACTTCAATACAAAGCTTTAATCATGGACATTCTTCATTTGCGCTGTCTCCTTCTACTTCCTCCATGGCGAGCATCCTTAAAAATTCGTGTATATGCAAAATAGTTTGTTGTGCTATTTTTATTTTTCCTTCTACCTCATATCCCATGCGCTTCTTTGATTTCTTTGCCCTTGAATGCCAAGACACTATGATTGTCTCCGTCGAAACTTGAGAGACCGCTTCATCATTTGGGACCCACTCCTTCATTATACAATTAGTATACAATGTGTTGTTATCCATATTCTGCTTCCTGCCCTTTGGCTCATACCATACCGCTGTAAATGTTATAGCTCTCCCTTGGTCATCTCTTTGCACATCAACTACTTTTGCAACCCAAAACTTCACATTCTCATATTCATCATCCGATGGCCGAACCACAATAAAACAATCGACCTCTATATCTACTTGTGGCATAAACTCTCTCTTCTTCGGTCCACAATATGGATATGGGAGTAATGATACAAATTCATTTTCAAAGACTGGAGCTGGGCGCAAATCGTTATGAACATTTGGCCAAAACATATTGCATTCTTCCTTGACATCCTTTGAGCCTCGCATTCTCTCAAGGTCCTTTATTAAATTTCGTGTCTTGTTAATTACAGTGGTAGTGTGTTCTCTCCAAGTAGGCTTCGAATCAGGATATCTCCGGAGCATTTCCTCTTTGTATGTAATAAATGCTTTTAATCCTTCTATTTCACAGTTAGACCTCTCATTGAATTCTTGTATAGGAGCCCATGTTGGATACCTTTCCTTGCTGGGAATTGAAGTTAAGAGATTGTAAGGTTCTTTAGGTTCCCATTTTATATCATGAGAATACTGTTGCCATTGCATTATGGGTTTTTCATCTTAAAAAAAAATACGAAAGTAGTGTGGATTGGTATGACCTGTCAATGCATCACCACCCGTTTGTATGAAAGGTAGAATGAAGCTCTTCCAATCATACATTCTTTCGAGCCTCTCACATACTGTACTTTCCTTACGACCACCAACTTGCCTGCCACATCTTCTTACCAAGTCATCCTTGCATTTAAGCTCCCTTGAGGCTGTGCTAAAAACCTGATCGATATCCTCATGTGTATGCCCAACATACAAAAATCCACATTCGACCTCATTGAAGATTCGATGGGCAACTAGCATGGAGCAGAATGCAAACATGAGTACATTCTTATTTTCTCGCCAGCAATTATCAGCTTGTATTCTCAAAGTCGGTGGTAGGCGACCTTTTTCTGCATGTACATTGCGAATTGCCTTCATAATAGATGTTACAACTTGATTGCTATCATGTAGATGCAAGGAATCAATCCATATATCTGCAAAGAACTTAATTCCATGCACTAACACTCCACATAGATGTGTCTTTAGAAAGTGCTTTCCTTGTAATTTAGGTGGAGTGGCAACAAAACGAGGCAATGTTGTTATATTTTGATCCATGCCATCTACAATAAGGCACATGTAGTCATCGGGATGCGAAATAGCTTGCTCCTTTTAAAATGCATATTTTTGTTTGGAATGTTGAATAAGGTCATGATGAGATTTTCGGTTTTTTTTGTATAATTCCCTTTGATTTGGACATGTTGCACTCTCAATCGCTCGCTTTAAATCATCACAGACATTGCACTTTGACATTTTTTGCCTCCTTGGGATTTTAACATATCCAAAGTTCTTCTTCCAAAGAGTATACAAAGTATGAGAAGAAGCTACGGCATCCCCTCTTTGCCTTTGCTTTTCTGCAATAGAGTCAAATACTTCGAGCTTTGTCAAGCCCATTGGAAGGTGCATTTCAATGATCGCGTCACCGTTAGGGAGTTTGGTAGATATATGGGGTTGAGGTAAAGCATTTTCATGTATGAAGTCTTGCAAAATTGCTGTTGCCCTGATAGTTGAGATTCTTGATTTGGACCTTCCTCTATTACCGTGAATGCTAAATTTGTTGCCGCCCTTTGCCTTGCTGACTAAATCCCAATATGTACCATGGGATAATCCAGTAATATTGCGATATGCCTTATTACAAATCCTTTTTCCATTTACGAGAGGTTTTACCTTTTGTCTTGAACTTAGCCTTTTATTGCCATTCTAAAGAAAGCAAGATAGACTTGTGAGAAGGTATTCATTTCTTTCGCTTCCTCTTCTTTGCCACACGTGTCCTCTACATTCCCTGATGTTTGCAAGATCAATGAAGCGCATACATCTTCGCTTGCAACATAGATATCCCAATGCATTTAACATGTTCTCCTCCTTCATTACTCTCTTCCTCTTTGGTTGCTTTTGTGGATCTGCATGGATTCGCTTTCTCTTCATGCATATGTATGACCATTTTCATTCCTCGTGCACGTTGTTATCTGTATTTATGGACTTCTTCTCCTCACATTTGTTTGTAACCAAGCATCCATGATTGGTCGTTGCATCCTTGTCCATATCACAATCAAAGTTAAATATTGAATAATCCTCTGTTGATCTCATCCTCGTTTTTAACATACTCTTAGGACCATTCAATGAATTCAATATTCTATGAGAGTATTGAGAACCTTGAAACTCTTCCACTCCTGAGAGAACATAACTCATTGGGACATCTTGCATGGCTTTCACAAATCCACAAGCTTGATTGACACCAGGTTTGTTAATATGCATGAACTCATCCACACTTGACAAGACATCGCTATTGAAACCTTTGCCCTTCTCACTGTGCAAGAATTCATCCACCCCAGATAAGGCTTCGCTTCTAAAATCATTTTGTTTCTCGGAACCAATGAACTCATCCACTCCAGATAAGATGTCACTTCTATAATTGAGTATATTGAAATCATCCACATTTGAAGTAATAGAGCCTGGCACATGGGCATGCTTTTTAGGTCCTTTGATATTGTAGTATACCTTGTCTTTATCATTGAAAACCACGTGCCTCTTTCTCATGTTTAAAAATTGCATGCTCCATCTCATATTCTTGCCTACCTCATAGTAGGGATCACATAAGGATGTTATGTTATCAGCCATACCATCATCAGTGACTTTTAGAATCCTCATCTGTGCAAATGACCATTGCTCCACTTGTTCAAATCCCAATACTTCACCTTCTGCTACAGTCTTATTTGCAAATGATCTCATTTGTAAAATGTCCCCTATAGTAAAATCCAAGGTGGTGTACTTTGTATTCTTGATAATGTCTGTTGCATAAGTCTCATCTTTGTCCCATGCTATAAATGATTTGTTGGATGTATTGTAGGTCATAACATCTCCAAGTGTTTCCATATCTCCACATTTATACTTAAACTCAACATGTGCGCTAAGAATCTTTGATACAGTAACTGCCACCTTATCTTCGCCAAGTCTTCGAAAGTGGAAAACTGAATTGGGATCACTATCATGGATTGTAGCAAATGCAACTACTTCTCTTTTGCTACATAAAATCACATCCATCCCTGGAACAAAATCTATAGCCATCTCCTTTGTGAGAGTCCTTCACAAGCAAGCTGCAGTAGCAACAATTACATAAATATTAGTCTCTTTTTAATAATCTACTCATTTATTAAAATTTTTAATTACTTAATTTATTGGTGGGAGAAGTTATCCGATCAAGTACTCATCAGATGGACATGCGAAGTTATCCTTTGCATGGTCGATCGATCATTAAATACTATTTTTGCTCTAGTGCCATGCACATCTGTAAAAAAACACGAGCCTGCTAGGTATGTTATCCAATCAAGCACTTATGGGGTGGGTGTGCCACTTTGCATGTAAGTCAATTCCACCTAGTTGAAGGTGTCTGCAAAGTATTGTGCCCATCGGATATGCTTTGCATTGTCGATCAAGCATAAAACACCGTTTTTGCCTTAGTGTCATGCACAACCATGAAAAAACACGGTCCTAAGTGTGTTAATCAAACAAGTACTTATTGGATGGGGGCTCCACTTTTCACGCAAGTCCGTTTCAACTAGGTTGAGCTGCGTGCAAAGTATTGTCACCATCGGATATGCTCTGCATGGTCGATTACGCATTATACAACATTCTTTCCGTAGTGATATGCACATCTGCAAAAAAACATGCCCTTAGGTATGTTATCTAACCAAGTACTACTTATCGGATGGGTGTGCCTCTTTGACAAAATTTCAATACCACCTAGGTTAAGGCATAGGAAAAGTATTATTCCCATCGGATATGCTTTTCATGGTCGATCGAGCATTAAATACTATTTTTGCTCTAGTGTCATGCACATCCGTAAAAAAAACACGCTGCTAGGTGTGTTATCCGATCAAGTACTTATGCGATGGGAATGCCACTTTGCATGTAAGTCAATTCCACCTGGTTGAAGGTGTGTGTAAAGTATTATGCCCATCGGATATGCTTTGCATTGTGGATCAAGCATAAAACACTGTTTTTGCCTTAGTGTCATGCACAACCATGAAAAAACACGGTCCTAGATGTGTTATTCAAACAAGTACTTATCGGATGGGGGCTCCACTTTGCACGCAAGTCTGTTTCAACTACGTTGAGGTGCATGAAAAGTATTGTCACCATCGGATATGCTTTGCATGGTCGATCATGCCTTATACACCATTTTTTCTCTAATGATATGCACATCCGCAAAAAAACACGCCCTTAGGTGTGTTATCTGACCAAGTACTTATCGGATGGGTGTGCCTCTTTGAGAACATTTCAATACCACCTAGGTTGAGGCATACAAAAAGTGTTGTGCCCATCGGATATCCTTTGCATGATTGATCGAGCAATAAATACTATTTTTGCTCTAGTGTCATGCACATCCGTACAAAAACACGCTGCTAGGTATGTTATCCGATCAAGCACTTATGGGATGGGAGTGCCACTTTGCATGTAAGTCAATTCCACCTAGTTGAAGGTGTCTACAAAGTATTGTGCCCATCGGATATGCTTTGCATTGTCGATCAAGCATAAAAAACCATTGTTGCCTTAGTTTCATGCACAACCATGAAAAAACACGGTCCTAAGTGTGTTAATCAAACAAGTACTTATCGGATGGGGGCTCCAGTTTGCACGCAAGTCCGTTTCAACTAGGTTGAGATGCGTGCAAAGTATTGTCACCATCGGATATGCTCTGCATGGTCGATTACGCATTATACAATGTTTTTCCCGTAGTGATATGCACATCTGCAAAAAAACATGCCCTTAGGTATGTTATCTGACCAAGTACTTATCGGATGGGTGTGCCTCTTTGAGAACATTTCAATACCACCTAGGTTAAGGTGTAGGAAAAGTATTGTGCCCATCAGATATGCTTTGCATGGTCGATCGAGCATTAAATACCATTTTTACCTTAGTGTCATGCACATCCGTAAAAAAACACGCTGCTAGGTGTGTTATCCAATCAAGTACTTATGCGATGGGAATGCCACTTTGCATGTAAGTCAATTCCACCTAGTTGAAGGTGTGTGCAAAGTATTGTGCCCATCGGATATGCTTTGCATTGTCGATCAAGCATAAAACACCGTTTTTGCCTTTGTGTCATGCACAACCATATAAAAACTCGGCCGTAGGTGTGTTATTTCAATAAGTACTTCTTGGATGGGGGCTCCACTTTGCATGCAAGTCCGTTTCAACTACGTTGAGGTGCGTGCAAAGTATTGTCACCATCAGATATGCTTTGCATGGTCGATCATGCATTATACACCATTTTTTCCCTAGTGATATGGACATCCGCAAAAAAACACGCCATTAGGAGTGTTATCTGACCAAGTACTTATCGGATGGGTGTGCCTCATTGAGGACATTTCAATACCACCTAGGTTGAGGTGTACAAAAAGTGTTGTGCCCATCGGATATCCCTTGCAATGTCGATCGAGCATTAAATACTATTTTTGCTCTAGTGTCATGCACATCCATAAAAAAACATGCTGCTAGGTATGTTATCCGATCAAGCACTTATGGGATGGGCGTACCACTTTGCATGTAAGTCAATTCCACCTAGTTGAAGGTGTGTGCAAAGTATTGTGCCCATCGGATATGCTTTGCATTGTCGATCAAGCATAAAACACCGTTTTTGCCTTTGTGTCATGCACAATCATGAAAAAACACGGTCCTAGGTGTGTTATTCAAACAAGTACTTATCGGATCGGGGCTCCACTTTGCACACAAGTCCGTTTCAACAACGTTGAGGTGTGTGCAAAGTATTGTCACCATCAGATATGATTTGCATGGTCGATCACGCATTATACACCGTTTTTTCCCTAGTGGTATGCACATCTGCAAAAAAACTCGCCCTTAGGTGTGTTATGTGACCAAGTTCTTATCGAATGGGTGTGCCTCTTTGAGAACATTTCAATACCACCTAGGTTGCACTGTAGGAAAAGTATTGTGCCCATTAGATATCCTTTCCATGGTCGATCGAGCATTAAATACTATTTTTGCTCTAGTGTCATGCACATCCGTAAAAAAAACACGCTGCTAGGTATGTTATCCGATCAAGCACTTATGGGATGGCTGTGCCACTTTGCATGTAATTCAATTCCACCTAGTTGAAGGTGTGTGCAAAGTATTGTGCCCATCAGATATGCTTTGCATTGTCGATCAAGCATAAAACATTGTATTTGCCTCTGTGTCATGCACAACCATGAAAAAACACGGTCCTAAGTGTGTTAATCAAACAAGTACTTATCGGATGGGGGCTCCATTTTGCACGCAAGTCCGTTTGAACTAGCTTGAGATGTGTGCAAGGTATTGTCACCATCGGATATGCTCTGCATGGTCGATTACGCATTATACAACGTTTTTCCCGTAGTGATATGCACATCCGCAAAAAAACATGACCTTAGGTATGTTATCTGACCAAGTACTTATCGTATGGGTGTGCCTCTTTGAGAACATTTCAATACCACCTAGGTTGAGTTATAGGAAAAGTATTGTGCCCATCGGATATGCTTTGCATGGTCGATCGAGCATTAAATACCATTTTTACCTTAGTGTCATGCACACCGTAAAAAAACACGCTGCTAGGTGTGTTATCCGATCAAGCACTTATGCGATGGGAATGCCACTTTGCATGTAAGCCAATTCCACCTAGTTGAAGGTGTGTGCAAAGTATTGTGCCCATCGGATATGCTTTGCATTGTCGATCAAGCATAAAACACTGTTTTTGCCTTAGTGTCATGCACAACCATATAAAAACACGGTCCTAGGTGTGTTATTCCAAGTAGTACTTATCGGATGGGGGCTACACTTTGCACACAAGTCCGTTTCAACTATGTTGAGGTGCGTGCAAAGTATATTCATCATCGGATATGCTTTGCATGGTCGATCACGCATTATACACCATTTTTCCCTAGTGATATGGACATCCGCAAAAAAACACGCCATTAGGTGTGTTATCTGACCAAGTACTTATCGGATGGGTGTGCCTCATTGAGAACATTTATATACCACCTAGGTTGAGGCATATAAAAAGTGTTGTGCCCATCGGATATCCTTTGCATGGTCGATCGAGCATTAAATACTATTTTTGCTCTAGTGTCATGCACATCCGTAAAAAAGCACGCTGCTAAGTATGTTATCCGATCAAGCACTTATGGGATGGGCGTGCCACTTTGCATGTAAGTCAATTCCACCTAGTTGAAGGTGTGTGCAAAGTATTGTGCCCATCGGATATGCTTCGCATTGTCGATCAAGCATAAAACACTGTTTTTGCCTTAGTGTCATGCACAACCATGGAAAAACACGGTCCTAAAGGTGTGTTATTCAAACAAGTACTTATCGGATGGGGGCTCCACTTTGCATACAAGTCCGTTTCAACTACGTTGAGGTGTGTGCAAAGTATTGCCACCATCGGATATGATTTGCATGGTCGATCACGCATTATACACCGTTTTTCCCCTAGTGATATGCACATCCGTAAAGAAACACGCCCTTAGGTGTGTTATCTAACCAAGTACTTATCTGATGGGTGTGCCTCTTTGATAACATTTCAATACCACCTAGGTTGAGGTGTACGAAAAGTGTTGTGCCCATCGGATATCCTTTGCATGGTCGATCAAGCATTAAATACTGTTTTTGCTCTAGTGTCATGCACATCCGTAAAAAAACACGCTGCTAGGTATGTTATCCGATCAAGCACTTATGGGATGGGCATGCCACTTTGCATGTAAGTCAATTCGACCTAGTTGAAGGTGTGTGCAAAGTATTGTGCCCATCGGATATGCTTTCCATTGTCGATCAAGCATAAAACACCGTTTTTGCCTTAGTGTCATGCACAATCATGAAAAAACACGGTCCTAGGTGTGTTATTCAAACAAGTACTTATTGGATGGGGGCTCCACTTTGCACGCAAGTCTGTTTCAACTACGTTGAGGTGTGTGCAAATGATTGTCACCATCGGATATGATTTGCATGGTCGATCACGCATTATACACCATTTTTGCCCTAGTGGTATGCACATCCGCAAAAAAACACGCCCTTAGGTGTGTTATCTGACCAAGTACTTATCGGATGGGTGTGCCTCTTTGAGAACATTTCAATACCACCTAGGTTGCGGTGTAGGAAAACTATTGTGCCCATTAGATATCCTTTGCATGGTCGATCGAGCATTAAATACTATTTTTGCTCGTGTCATGCACATCCGTAAAAAAAACACGCTACTAGGTATGTTATCTGATCAAGCACTTATGGGATGGGTGTGCCACTTTGCATGTAATTCAATTCCACCTAGTTGAAGGTGTGTGAAAAGTATTGTGCCCATTGGATATGCTTTGCATTGTCGATCAAGCATAAAACACCGCTTTTGCCTTAGTGTCATGCACAACCATGACAAAACACGGTCCTAAGTGTGTTAATCAAACAAGTACTTATCAGATGGGGGCTCCAGTTTGCACGCAAAGTCCGTTTCAACTAGCTTGAGATGTGTGCAAGTATTGTCACCATCGGATATGCTCTGCATGGTCGATTACGCATTATATAAGGTTTTTCCCGTAGTGATATGCACATCCGCAAAAAAACATGCCCTTAGGTATGCTATCTGACCAAGTACTTATCGGATGGGTGTGCCTCTTTGAGAACATTTAAATACCACCTAGGTTAAGATGTAGGAAAAGTATTGTGCCCATCGGATATGCTTTGCATGGTCGATCGAGCATTAAATACCATTTTTGCCTTAGTGTCATGCACATCTGTAAAAAAACACGCTGCTAGGTGTGTTATTCGATCAAGTACTTATGCAATGGGAATGCCACTTTGCATGTAAGTCAATTCCACCTAGTTGAAGTTGTGTGCAAAGTTTTATGCCCATCGGATATGCTTTGCATTGTCGATCAAGCATAAAACACCGTTTTTGTCTTTGTGTCATGCACAACCATATAAAAACACGGTCCTAGTTGTGTTATTCAAACTAGTACTTATCGGATGGGGGCTCCACTTTGCACGCAAGTCTCTTTCAAATATGTTGAGGTGCGTGCAAAGTATTGTCAGCATCGGATATGCTTTGCATGGTCGATCACGCATTATACACCATTTTTTCCCTAGTGAAATGCACATCCGCAAAAAAACACGCCCTTAGGTGTGTTATCTGACCAAGTACTTATCGGATGGGTGTGCCTCTTTGAGAACACTTCAATAACACCTAGGTTGAGGTGTACGAAGAGTGTTATGCCCATTGGATATCCTTTGCATGGTCGATCTAGCATTAAATACTATTTTTGCTCTAGTGTCATGCACATCCGTAAAAAAACACGCTGCTAGGTATGTTATCTGATCTGAAAGCACTTATGGGATGGGCATGCCACTTTGCATGTAAGTTGATTCCACCTATTTGAAGGTGTGTGCAAAGTATTGTGCCCATCGGATATGCTTTGCATTGTCGATCAAGCATAAAACACCGTTTTTGCCTTAGTGTCATGCAAAACCATGAAAAAACACGGTCCTAGGTGTGTTATTCAAACAAGTACTTATCGGATGGGGGCTCTAGTTTGCACACAAGTCCGTTTCATCTGGGTTGAGATGCGTGCAAAGTATTGTCACCATCGGATATGCTTTGCATGGTCGATCACGCATTATACACCATTTTTTCCCTAGTGATATGCACATCCACAAAAAAACACACCATTAGGTGTGTTATCTGACCAAGTACTTATCAGATGGGTGTGCCTCATTGAGAACATTTCAATACCACCTAGGTTGAGGTGTAAGAAAAGTGTTGTGCCCATCGGATATCGTTTGCATGATCGATCGAGCATTAAATACTATTTCTGCTCTAGTGTCATGCACATCCGTAAAAAAACACGCTGCTAGGTATGTTATCCGACCAAGCACTTATGGGATGGGAGTGCCACTTTGCATATAAGTCAATTCCACCTAGTTGAAGGTGTGTGCAAATTTTTGTGCCCATCGGATATGCTTTCCATTGTCGAGCAAGCCTAAAACACCGTTTTTGCCTTAGTGTCATGCACAACCAAAAAAACACGGTCCTAAGTGTGTTATTCAAACAAGTACTTATCGGATGGGGACTCCACTTTGCACGCAAGTCCGTTTTGACTACGTTGAGGTGCATGCAAAGTATTGTCACCATCGGATATGATTTGCATGGTCGATCACGCATTATACACCGTTTTTGGCCTTGGTGTCATGTGCAACCGTCAAAAAACACGGCCGTAGGTGTGTTATTCAAATAAGTACTTATCATATGGGGGCTCCACTTTGCACGCAAGTTCGTTTCAACTACATTGAGGTGCGTGCAAAGTATTGTCACCATCGGATATGCTTTGCATGGTCGATCACGCATTATACACCATTTTTTCCCTAGTGATATGGACATCCGCAAAAAAACACGCCAGTAGGTGTGCTATCTGACCAAGTACTTATCGGATGGGTGTGCCTCATTGAGAACATTTCAATACCACCTAGGTTTAGGCGTACAAAAAGTGTTGTGCCCATCGGATATCCTTTGCATGGTCGATCGAGCATTAAATACTCGAGTGTCATGCACATCCGTAAAAAGACACGCTGCTAGGTATGTTATCCGATCAAGCACTTATGGGATGGGCGTGCCACTTTGAATGTAAGTCGATTCCACCTAGTTGAAGGTGTGTGCAAAGTATTGTGCCCATCGGATATGCTTTGCATTGTCGATCAAGCATAAAACACCGTTTTTGCCTTAGTGTCATGCATAACCATGAAAAAACATGGTCCTAGGTGTGTTATTCAAACAAGTACTTATCGGATGGGGGCTCCACTTTGCTCGCAAGTCCGTTTCAACTATGTTGAGGTGCGTGCAAAGTATTGTCACAATCGGATATGCTTTGCATGGTCGATCATGCATTGTACACCATTTTTTCCCTAGTGATATGGACATCCACCAAAAAACACACCCTTAGTGTTATCTGACCAAGTACTTATCGGATGGGTGTGCCTCTTTGAGAACATTTCAATACCACCTAGGTTGAGATGTACGAAAAGTGTTGTGCCCATCGGATATCCTTTGCATGGTCAATCGAGCATTAAATACTATTTTTGCTCTAGTGTCATGCACATCTATAAAAAAACACGCTGCTAGGTATGTTATCCGATCAAGCACTTATGGGATGGGCGTGCCACTTTGCATGTAAGTCAATTTCACCTAGTTGAAGGTGTGTGCAAAGTATTGTGCCCATTGGATATGCTTTGCATTGTCGAACAAGCATTAAACACTGTTTTGGCCTTAGTGTCATGCACAATCGTCAAAAAACGCGGTCGTAGATGTGTTATTCGACTAAGTACTTATGGGATGGGCACGCCACTTTGCATGTAAGTCAATAATACCTAGGTTGAGATGTGTGCAAAGTAATGTGATGATCGCATATGCGTTGCATTGTCGATTAAGCATAAATCAGCGTTTTTGCCTTAGTGTCATGGACAACAACCAATAAAAAACATGGTCCTAGGTGTGATATTCGAAAAAGTACTTATTGAATGGGCGTTCCACTTTCCATGGAATACCATACCACCAATTTTGAGGCAGTGCAAAGTATTGTGCCCATCGGATATGCTTTACATGGTAGATTGAGTATTAAATACCATTTTTGGCCTTGGTGTCATGTACAACGGCCAAAAAATACGATCGTAGGTGTATTTTTCAAACAAGTACTTATCGGATGGGGATGCCACTTTGCACACAAGTTAATACTGCCTAGGTTGAGAAACGTGCATAGTCTTGTATCCATTGGATATGCTTTGCATAGTCGATCTCACATGATACACCATTTTGTTCATAGTGTTATGCACAATCGTCATAAAATACGTTTGGAGGTGTGTTATCCGAACAAGTACTTATGGGATGGGTGCACCACTTTGTATGCAAGTCAATAAGACCTAGGTTGAGGCGTGTACAAAGTTTTGTGCCCATCAGAGAAATGTAGATGCGATAATATTAGAAAATTCTCGGTATGTGTATATGTGTGTGTGTGTGTGGCAAACAATTTTAATACAACAAAGTAAACACCTAGTGCACAAATTATGCACTTCATACCTTGAGTAAATAAGCTTGTTGATGAGGATAAATACGCCCTTGAATAAAAGCACAGTTGTTGTATGACCACAATAGGATCGCTTTGACACCTGTGATTTTGCCCACATGTAAGTTTGCAAATAGTATAAAAAATCATATAATAATATATTAATAGTTTTCAAATGTGTATAGCAAGTGAGTAATGGGAAGTGGAAGTGGGAGTGAGGAAGGAGGAGTGGAATGGGAGAGGGAAGTAATAGGGGTGTATGATAATAAGTATAAAAAATAGTATAATAATATATTAATAGTTTTCAAATGGCAAGTGAGTTATGGGAAGTGGAAGTGAGAGTGGGGAGGGAAGAATGGAATGGGAGAGGGGAAGATAATAGGGGAGTAGGATAATAAGGGAGTGAAATGAGTGAGGGAGTTAATAAGGGATGAAAAAGAGGAGGGTGAGATGGGGAAATATGGGATTTTGGGAAATGGGAGGAGTATGGGATGTGGTGGAAATGTGGGATGGGAGTGGTGGCAATGGGGAGGAAGAAGAAATGGATGGATGGGGGGAGGGCTAATGGAAGATTGGATGAGGGATGGGGGTCCAATGGGAGAGGGGGAGTAATGGGAGCCAATGGGAGAGGGGATAAATGAAAAGCCAATAGGAGAGAGGGGAGGAATGGAAAGCCAATAGGAGAGGAGGAGGAAAACCCTAATTTTTCTTATATATAGTCTTCCTTCTTCATTCATTCTCCCCTCATTTCATTCATTGAAGCAAGAAAGCAAGGACGATCAAGAGAGCAAGGAAGGAAGAGCAAGAAGCAAGAAAGAGCAAACTTACAAACTTTTTCCAAGTACTTGCAAATTTTTTTGATTAATTCTTTATCTAGATTTCTTTTTAAAAATTTGAAGAGAGAGGAACTAGAGAGAGAAAGGTTGAGGGGAGGAGAAGAAGAGGATGGAGGGGCTGGAGGGAAGGGAGGAGGAAGGGAGGGAGAGGCAGGGGCAGAGTAGAGGGGGGAAAGGAGGAGGGAAGGGGGGTGGGGGGGGGTAAGGGGGGAGGGGAAGGGGGGAGGGGGGGGTTGGCAGAAGGGGAGGAGGGGGGGGGACTGGCGGGGGGGAAGGCTCCCTCCCTACTCTTCTCTGTCATTTCTCATTCTCTCTCTCCCTTTGGCAGCCACGGCCCCGAAGAGCCCCTCTTCTCTCTCTTAATTTCTCTCTTTCCCTCTCTCCTCTCGCCACGTTTCATTCTGATAAACATCTCTCTCTCTCCCTCTCTCTCCCTCTCTCTCTTTCTCTCTCTCTCCCTCTCTCTCTTTCCCTCTCTCTCTCTTTCTCTCTCTCCCTCTCTCTCTTTCTCTCTCTCTCCCTCTCTCTCCCTACTCTCTCCCTACTCTCTCCCTCCCTCAAGCAGCCACGGCCCCCAGGAGACCCTCTTCTCTCTCTTAATCTCTCTCCCCCTCTCTCCTCTCTCTTTCTTTCCCTCCCTACTCTTCTCTCTCATTTAAGGAGCCCCTCTTCTCTCTGTGAATCTCTCTCTCTCTCTCTCCCTCTCTCCTCTCTCTCTTTCTCTCCCTCCCTACTCCTCTCATTTCTCATTCTCTCTCTCATTTCTATTCTCTCTCTCCCTTTAGCGGCCACAGCCACCAAGAGCCCCTCTTCTCTCTCTTAATTTCTCTCTTTCCCTCTCTCTCTCTCTTCTCTCCCTCCCTATTCTCTCATTTCTCAAATTTACAACTCAATATAAATAAAAAACTAATTAAAATAGAACTCAAAAACCTCAAATAAGAAACTAATTTAATAAGAATTGTAATGCCTTCTAAAAGCCCCCCCTCCTCAAAAACTTTAACAATAAACTAATTGAAAAAGAATTGTAAGTAAAGAAAAAGAATTACAAGATGAATTTTAAGAAATAGAACTCAAAAACTTTAACAAGAAACTAATTGAAAAAGAATTGTAAGTAAAGAAAAGAATTACAAGACGAATGAAAAAGAATACAAGTACTTGGAAAAAGTGAAAAAAAGTAAGGCTCCGCTTATCCTTTCTCTTCCGCTCTTGTTGCTTCAATGAAATGAGGAGAGAGTTAGAATGAATGAATGGAAAGAAAAGTATATATAAGAAAAACTAGCCCACTCCTCCTACGCATAAATTTGAATTTTCAAAAAAGAGAGGGAAATTTGAATTCATTATAAATTTGAATTCAAATTTGTGTTCAACATTCTTCTCATACTTTCTTCTCGTACGTTCCTTTTGAATTCAAATTTGTGTTCAACATTCTTCTTGATACTTTCTTCTCGTAAGTCCTTTTCATTCTTCTCGTAAGTCAAATCTTATTTGTCGCTCTTGTGTTTCTTCAACATTCTTCTTGATACTTTCTTCTCGTAAGTCCTTTTCATTCTTCTCGTAAGTCAAATCTTATTTGTCGCTCTTGCTCGTGATAGTAAGTCAAATCCTCCTCTCCCCTCTCTCTCCTTTTGCTCCCTCCTCTCCTCTCCCTCTCTCTCTCTTCTCTCTCCTTTCGCTCCCCTCCCTCCCTCCTCTCCTCGACCCCTGCCCTCCCCTCCTCCCCCTCCCCTCCCTTTCCCTCCCTCCGCTGCCAAAACCCTCCCTTGCCTGTGCCGCCAAAACCCCTCCCTCCCTCGACCCCCCACCCTCCCCTCCTCCCCTCCCTTCCCTTCCCCTCCCCTCCCCTCCCTCCGCCGCCAAAACCCCTCCCCCCCCTCCCCTCCCCTCCCGCTCCCCCCCTCCCCTTCCCCCTCTGCCCCCCCCTTCCCCCTCCCCCTCCCGCTCCCCCCTCCCCTTCCCCCTCTACTCTCCCCGTCCCACCCCCTTCCCCCTCCATCCCCCCTTCCCCAGGGGCCGCCAACCCCCCCTACCCCTTTCCCCCCTGCCCCTGTCCCACCCCCTTCCCCCTCCACCCCCCCTTTCCCCCTTCCCCAGGGCTGGCAGCCGTGGCCGCCAGCCCCCCCCTCCCCCCTTTCCCCCCCGTCCCACCCCCTTCCCCCTCTGCTCTCCCCGTCCACCCCCTTCCCCCTCCATCCCCCTTCCCCAGGGCTGGCGGCCGCGGTCGCCAGCCCCCCCCCTTACCCCCTTTCCCCTGCGCCTCCCCCTTTCCCCCCGTCCCACTACCTTCCCCCTCTGCTCTCCCCCAGCCCCCCCCCTTACCCCCTTTCCCCCGTGCCTCCCCCCTTTCCCCCCCGTCCCACCCCCTTCTCCCTCTACTCT
The DNA here is from genome assembly GCF_047967505.1 of Dipteris shenzhenensis. Classification (NCBI taxonomy): domain Eukaryota; kingdom Viridiplantae; phylum Streptophyta; class Polypodiopsida; order Gleicheniales; family Dipteridaceae; genus Dipteris; species Dipteris shenzhenensis. The sequence continues at coordinate 3,073,394 of NC_141616.1, forward strand.
CGCTGTCCCACCCCCTTCCCCCTCTATCCCCCTTCCCCAGGGGCTACCAGCCCCCCCCCTACCCCCTTTCCCCCCCGCCCCCGTCCCACCCCCTTCCCCCTCCACCCCCCTTCCCCAAGGCTGGCGGTTGCCCTCCCCCCCCCTCTTCCCCACCCCCCTCTTCCCCACCCCCCCTCTTCCCCACCCCCCCTTCCCCGCCCCTTCCCCGGTCTAGCGGCCGCGGCCGCCAGCCCCTCCCACCCCCTTCCCCCTCCCCCCCCTTCACCCCCGCCCCCCCTCCCCGCCCCCTCTCCCCCCTCCCTCCCCCCTTCCCCCGAGCTGGCGGCCCTGTGGCCGCCAGCCCCCCACCCCCA